>NW_024501125.1:0-861 GCF_017590055.1 Onychostruthus taczanowskii | reverse complement strand
TTTTGGGGTGAAAAGGGGAATTTTGGGGGGGTAAGAAATGGGAATTTTGGGGGGTAAAAATTGGGAATTTTGGGGTTAAAAAATGGAAGTTTTGGGGTTAAAATTTGGGAGTTTAGGGGGTTAAAAATGGAATTTTTGGGGTTAAAAGTTGGGAATTTTGGGGTAAAAAATGTGAGATTTTAGGGGAGAAAAGTGGGAATTTTGGGGTTAAAAATTGGGAATTTTGGGGTTAAAAAATGGAAGTTTTGGGGTTAAAATTTGGGAGTTTAGGGGGTTAAAAATGGAATTTTTGGGGTTAAAAGTTGGGAATTTTGGGGTAAAAAATGTGAGATTTTAGGGGAGAAAAGTGGGAATTTTGGGGTTAAAAATTGGGAATTTTGGGGTTAAAAAATGGAAGTTTTGGGGTTAAAATTTGGGAGTTTAGGGGGTTAAAAATGGAATTTTTGGGGTTAAAAGTTGGGAATTTTGGGGTAAAAAATGTGAGATTTTAGGGGAGAAAAGTGGGAATTTTGGGGAGTAAGAAATGGGAATTTTGGGGGTAAAAATTGGGATAAGAAATGGAAATTTTGGGGGTAAAAATTGGGAATTCAGGGGGTTAAAAATTGAATTTTTGGGGTTAAAAATTGGGAATTTGGGGGTAAAAAATGTGAGATTTTAGGGGTTAAAAATGGGAATTTTGGGGGGTAAAGAAATGGGAATTTTGAGGGTTAAAACATTGAAGTTTTGGGTTCAAAAATTGGGAATTTACGGGGTTTAAAAATGGAATTTTTGGGGTCAAAAATTGGGAATTTGGGGGTAAAAAATGTCAGATTTTAGGGTTAAAATGGGAATTTTGGGGGGTAAAAAAATGGGAATTTTGGG
>NW_024501124.1:0-861 GCF_017590055.1 Onychostruthus taczanowskii | reverse complement strand
GGTTCTGGGATCCCGATGGGGATCTGGTATCGGGATCTGGGATCAGGATCTGGGATCTGGATGGGGATCTGGGATTGGGATCTGGAATCTGGGATCTGGATGGAGATCTGGATTCAGGATCTGGGATCTGGATCTGGGATCTGGATGGAGATCTGGATTCGGGATCGGGATCTGGAGCTGGGATCGGGATCGGGGATCTGGTTCTGGGATCCCGATGGGGATCTGGGATTGGGATCTGGGATCTGGAATCTGGGATCTGGATGGAGATCTGGATTCAGGATCTGGGATCTGGATCTGGGATCTGGATGGAGATCTGGATTCGGGATCGGGATCTGGAGCTGGGATCGGGATCGGGGATCTGGTTCTGGGATCCCGATGGGGATCTGGGATCTGGATCTGGGATCCCGATGGGGATCTGGATGGGGATCTGGGATTGGGATCTGGATCTGGAATCTGGAATCTGGAATCTGGGATCTGGATGGAGATCTGGATTCAGGATCTGGGATCGGGATCTGGGATCTGGATGGAGATCTGGAATCGGGATCGGGATCTGGATCTGGGATTTGGGATCTAGATGGGGATCTGGATGAGTATCTGGGATCTGGTTCTGGGATGTGGATGGGGATCTGGACGGGGATCTGGGATCTGGATGGGGATCTGGGATCTGGATGGAGATCTGGATCTGGGATCTGGTTCTGGGATCCAGATGGGTTATCTGGATGGGAATCTGGATGGGGATCTGGGATCCGGATGGGGATCTGGGATCTGGATGGGGATCTGGGATCCGGATGGGGATCTGGATCTGGATCTGGGATCTGGTTCTGGGATCTGGATTGGGATCTGGATGGGGATCTGGGATCC
>NW_024501123.1:0-861 GCF_017590055.1 Onychostruthus taczanowskii | reverse complement strand
TTTTGGAGTCTTGGAGGGGATTTTGGGCACTCCTAGAACAATTTGGGGGAATCTATAGAAAACTTTGGGGTCCAGAAGAGAATTTTTTGGGGGGGATTTTGGGGGTCCAGGAGGATTTTTGGGGGGTCCTGGTGGGATTTGGGGTTTTTGGGGTGCCCCTAAAATTCTTTTTCCCCCCCAGGAATCCAAATCCTTCGCTGTGGGGATGTTTTTGGGGCGCCTGAACGCCGAGCAGGTGTTCCCCTACCCCTCAGGTGAGGGCACCCCAAATTTGGGGGATTTGGGGAAATTTTGGGGGAAATTTGGGGAAATTTAGAGGAGATTTAGGGGAATTTTGAGGGAATTTTAGGGAAAATTTCAGGGAATTTTGGGTGAAATTTGGGAAAATTTAGAGGAGATTTGGGGGAATTTTAGGGGGAATTTTGAGGGAATTTTGGGTAAAATTGGAGAAATATAGAGGATATTTAGGGGGAATTTTGAGGGAATTTTGGGTGAAATCTGGGGAAATTTAGAGGAGATTTAGGGGAATTTTGAGGGAATTTTAGGGAAAATTTTAGGGAATTTTGGGTGAAATCTGGGGAAATTTAGAGGAGATTTAGGGGAATTTTGAGGGAATTTTAGGGAAAATTTTAGGGAATTTTGGGTGAAATCTGGGGAAATTAAGAGAAGATTTGGGGGAATTTTAGGGGGAATTTTGAGGGAATTTTGGGTGAAATCTGGAGAAATTTAGAGGAGATTTAGGAGAATTTTGAGGACAATTTCAATGTAATTTTTCAGATTTTTGGGGTAATTTCAGGGCAGTTTTGGGGTAATTTTGGGACAATTTTTCTTTAATTCTCTCTTTTCCCCCAGTCCTGACCG
>NW_024501122.1:0-861 GCF_017590055.1 Onychostruthus taczanowskii | reverse complement strand
GGGACATTGGGGACATTGGGGACAGCATGGACACTGGGGGAATGGGGGGATTGGGGACATTGGGGACATTTTGGGGGGATTTTTTCTCATTTCCTCAGATTTTTTGGGGCATTTCCGGGGTTTTTTTTGGAGAATTTTTTAATTTTTTTTTGCCAGATCTTTGGGAATTCCAAAAGGCTTTTTGGAGCATTTTTTGGTTCATTTTTTTGTTCATTTTTTTGTTCATTTTTTTGTTCATTTTTTTATTCATTTTCTTGTTCATTTTTTGTTCATTTTTGGCTCGTTTTTGGTTCATTTTCTTGTTCATTTTTGGTTCATTTTTTGTTAATTTTTTTGTTCATCTTTGGTTCGTTTTGGGGGCCTTTTTGGGGCATTTTTGGTTCATTTTTTGTTCTTTTTGGTTCCTTTTCGGTTCATTTTTGGTTCATTTTTGGCTCATTTCCAGTTCATTTTAGGCACATTTTGGGGCATTTTTTGTTCATTTTTGGGGCATTTTTTGTCCATTTTCCGTTCATTTTTTGTTCATTTTTTGCTCATTTTTGGTTCATTTTTGCTTTGTTTTTTGTTCATTTTTGGTTCATTTTTGGCTCATTTCCAGTTCATTTTAGGCACATTTTGGGGCATTTTTTGTTCATTTTTGGGGCATTTTTTGTCCATTTTCCGTTCATTTTTTGTTCATTTTTTGCTCATTTTTGGTTCATTTTTGCTTTGTTTTTTGTTCATTTTTGGTTCATTTTTAGGGCATTTTTTGTTCATTTTTTGTCAATTTTTTTGTTCATTTTGGGCCCATTTGGGCCCATTTTGGTTTATTTGGTTCATTTTGGGCCATTTTGCTTCTTTTTGGGCCCATTTTGGTTCATT
>NW_024501121.1:0-861 GCF_017590055.1 Onychostruthus taczanowskii | reverse complement strand
TATCCCCCAGAAATTCACAAAATATCCTCAAAATATTCCCAAAAAAATCCCAAAAAATTCCCCCAAAAAATTTGGAAATATTCCCAAAAATCCCCAAAATATCCCCAAAAAATTCACCAAAATATGCCCAAAATTCCCCCAAAAATTCCCAAAATATCCCCCAGAATTTTCCAAAACATCCCCCAAAAATTCCCAAAAATATCCCAAAAAATTCCCCAAAAAATTTCGGAAATATCCCAAAATATCCCCCAAAAAATTCCCGAAAATAACCCCAAAATGGTCCCAAAACATTCCCAAAAAATTCTTAAAATAATCCCAAAAAATCCAAAATCATTCCCAAAATATCCCCAAAATATTCCAAAAATATCCCCAAAATAATCCCAAAAATCGCCAAAAAATTCCTAAAATATCCCCAAAAAATTCCTAAAATAGTCCCAAAATATCCCCAAAAATTTGCAGAAATATCTCCAAAATATTCCCAAAAAATCCAAAAAATTCCAAAAAAATCCGCAAAAAACCCCCCCAAAATTCCCAAAAAATCCCCCAAAAATTTCCAAAAAATTTCCAAAAAATTCCCAAAAAATACCAAAAATTCCTTAAAAAATTCCAAAAAATCCTCCCAAAATCCTAAAAAAAATCCCAAAAAATTCCCCAAAAATTCCTTTAAAAATCCAGGAATTCCAGACCCCAAAATTTGGGAATTTTGGGGGAAATTTTTGGGGAATTTTGGGAGGAGCAGGAAGCTCCCGGAGCCCCCGAATTTTGGGATATTTGGGAATAAAAATTTGGGGTCGTTCCCCCAAAAATCTGAGCTGGAGCCGTTTTTTGGGGGGGAAAAAAAGGGGATTTTTGGGGGGAAAA
>NW_024501120.1:0-861 GCF_017590055.1 Onychostruthus taczanowskii | reverse complement strand
AAAAAAATCCCCAAAAGATCACGGGAAGAACTCCAAAGAAACCCCAAAACATCACGGGAAAAACCCCAAAAAACACCCCAAAAAATCCTGGAAAACAACCCAAAAATCACTGAAGAAGGTCCATAAAAACCACCAAAAACACCCCAAAAAATCTCCACGAAAATCCCAAAAAAATGGCAAAAAACCATCCAAAACCTGCCAAAAATCCGACAAAACCACCACAAAAACCGTCAAGGAAAACCCCAAATAAGAATGGAAAAAAAAAGAGGAAACGCCATGAAAAAGCCCAAAAAATCTCCACAAAAACCCCAAAAAAAGTATGGAAAAACCCATTTAAAAAACCACAAAAAAACCCCAAAAAATCAATGAAAAACCCCAAGGAAACCCCAAAATACCACTGGAAAAACCCCAAAAAACTGGAAAACAACCCAAAAAAACCCCACAAAACCCCTAAAAAATGAAAAAAAAAGAACTAAAAAAAAATCCAAAAGCACCTCAAAAATCTCCACGGAAACCTGAAAAAATGGCAAATCCATCCAAAACCCAAAAAAACCCAAAAAAACCCACCAAAACTACCCCAAAAAACATCAAAAATTTCCTAGAAATCACGGGAGAAACCAAAAAAACCACCAGAAATCTACCAGAAAATCCCAAAAAAATCCCCGAAAAACCCCATAGACGACCACAAAACCACCAAAAAAAACCCCCCAAAAAACACTGAAAAAAACCCCAAAAAACGACCATGAAAAACCCAAAAAATGCTGCAAAAAAACATCAAAATCAGCTCAAAAAACCACCACAAACCACGTGAAAACCCCAAAAGAACCCCAAAAATCCTTCATAAAAAGCTCAGTAAAAACC
>NW_024501119.1:0-862 GCF_017590055.1 Onychostruthus taczanowskii | reverse complement strand
TTCCAAGGGGATTTTTGGGGATTCTGGCAGGAATTTTGGGGTTTCCAGGGTCATTTTCGAAATTCTGGGAGGAATTTTGGGGTTTCTGGGAGCATTCCGGGTGTTCCGGGGGGAATTTGGGGTTCCCAGGGGGGGAATTTTGGGGATTCTGGCGGTGAATTTTGGGGTTCCCAGGGGGCATTTTTGGGGATTCTGGGGGGATTTTGGGGTTTCTGGGGGCATTTTGGGAATTCCGGGAGGGATTTCGGGGTTCCCCAGGGGGATTTTGGGGTTTCCAAGGGGATTTTTGGGAATTCCAGGAGGAATTTTGGGGTTCCCGAGTGGGATTTTGGGGTTCCCCAGGGAATTTTGGGGTTTCCAAGGGGATTTTGGGGTTCCCGGGGGGAATTTTGGGAATTCCGGGGGGAATTTTGGGGTTTCCAAGGGGCTTTTTGCGGATTCTGGGGGGATTTTGGGGTTTCTGGGAATTTTGGGTTGATTTGGGGGATTTTAGGAGGAATTTTGGGGTTCCCAGGGGGAATTCTGGGAGGAATTTTGGGGCTCCCCAGGGGATTTTGGGGTTCCCGAGGGGAATTTTGGGGTTCCCGGGGGGATTTTGGGGGGACTGGGGAGGAATTTTGGGTTTTCCAAGGGGATTTTTGGGGTTTCCAAGGGGATTTTGGGGTTCCCGAGGGGATTTTTGGGGTTCCCAGGGGAATTTTGGGGTTTTCCAAGAGGATTTTTGGGGTTCCCAGGTGGGATTTTGGGGTGTCCAGGTGGGATTTTGGGATCCCCCACCTTGGCTCCCTTCCCGCCCTGGCGCCCTTCGGGGCCTCGGGACCCGGCCGGACCCTGCGGAAAAAACGGAGAAAAATGGGGAAAA
>NW_024501118.1:0-862 GCF_017590055.1 Onychostruthus taczanowskii | reverse complement strand
ACCCACAATCCCAGTTCTATCATTCAAATGGCATAGGTGTATATATATAAAACATTTTTAACTTTATTTCAAATACATAAGATGCTTCAAGTCTATAATTTTTTATTTTAAAACTGGGGTTTTTTGTGATGCTTGGTTGATACTTGGAGTTCCTGAGTCCGTGATCTTGGTTTATATTTAATGTACCTATGCATAAAGCAGAGAGAGTATTCACTGTGAGAAAAAAATGGAAATCAATGCAGCCTACTCAACATTACAGCACAGATTAATTTATTGGTCTGGGTTTCACTGGAATCCAGGTAGTTTATTGTACCATTATCCAGTTACACTCCTGTTGTTCTGATTTTCAGGAGTAGTTTCTTTAGACATTAATCTTGCTTCTAAAAATTGCTGTGAAATTCTAGATTTGAGGAGCTGACACAGAACAGACAATGCCATTGCTTTCTTGTCAAGCAGAGCACATAAAAATCTGGAATGAGATCTGTGGAGCTCTGCACAATTGCCAGTGCCACCAACTGTCTCTTGCATTAAGGAAACCTCTGAGAGAGAACATAAATGAGGGTTTAAAAAAAAAAGCTCATTACTGCTTCTGGTATAATTTTCATCAGCTCCAGTAGGAGTTAGAGGGTTTTGAAGCTGGAGTGAACTTGTCTGGAGATTCATCTGCATCCTGAAAGTTGGATAACTTTGTTGCCTTTTCCTGGTTCTTCCTGCACTGCCTTCCTGCGGCTGAAAGCACAAATGCTGGAATGCTGTGCAAGGAGTTACTGCTGTGGGTGGTGTGGTCCTGAACAAAAACTGGGATTGTTTAAAGGCAAATCTCGTGGATTCTCTGGGGTTTTTTGTTAAGGTTGGGATTAAA
>NW_024501117.1:0-862 GCF_017590055.1 Onychostruthus taczanowskii | reverse complement strand
TTTTCTCCCCAATTTCCCCCCTAATTTCTCCCATAATTTCTACCTGAATTTTCCCCCATTTTCGCCCCAGTTTCCCCCTAATTTTCCCTCATTTTCCCCCAATTTCTTCCTGAATTTCTCCCTAATTTCCCCTCATTTTTTCCCCATTTCCCCCCCATTTCCCCCTCATTTTCTCCCCAATTTCCCCCTAATTTTCCCTCATTTTCCCCTAATTTCCCCCCCAACTTTCCCCTAATTTCCCCCTCATTTTCTCCCCAATTTCCCACCTAATTTCCCCCCCATTTCCCCCAATTTCTCCCCTAATTTCCCCCTCATTTTCTCCCCATTTTCTCCCCAATTTCCCCCTAATTCCCCTCTAATTTCTCCCCACCTTTCCTCTAATTTCCCCCTCATTTTCTCCCCATTTCCCCCCAATTTTCTCCTAATTTCTCACCTAATTTTCCCCCATTTTTCCCCATTTTCTCCGCCATTTTCCCCTAATTTCTCCCTGAATCTTCCCCCATTTTCCCCCTGATTTTCTCCCCAAATTCCCCCTAATTCCTGTTTACTTTCCCAACCATTTTCTCCCCAATTTCCCCCAATTTTCCTCAAATTTTCCCCCATTTTCCCCTAATTTCTCCCTGAATTTTCCCTAATTTCCCCCCCATTTCCCACTGATTTTCTCCCCAATTTCCCCCTAATTTCTCCCCAATTTCCCCCTCATTTTCTCCCCAATTTCCCCCTAATTTTCCTCAAATTTTCCCCCATTTTCCCCCCAATTTCTCCCCTAATTTTCCGTCATTTTACCCCAGATTCTCCCTGAATTTTCCCTCATTTTCCCCTCATTTCCCCCCTAACTTCCCCCTCATTTTCTCCCCAATTT
>NW_024501116.1:0-862 GCF_017590055.1 Onychostruthus taczanowskii | reverse complement strand
TTCATTTTTGGGTTCATTTTTGGGGTCGCTTTTGGGGGTCACAGGATCACTTTTGGGGTCACTTTTTGGTTCATTTTTGGGTTCATTTTTGGGGTTATTTTTGGGGGTCATGGGACGATTTTTGGGGTCAGTTTTGGGGGTCATGGGTTCATTTTTGGGGTCAGTTTTGGGGTCAGTTTTGGGGGTCACGGGACGATTTTTGGGTTCATTTTTGGGGCACTTTTGGGGTTCACTTTTGCGGTCACTTTTGTGTTCATTTTTGGGGTCACTTTTGGGGGTCACGGGTTCATTTTTGTGTTCATTTTTGGGGTCACTTTTGGGGGTCACGGGTTCATTTTTGTGTTCATTTTTGGGGTCACTTTTGGGGGTCACGGGTTCATTTTTGGGGTCAGTTTTGGGGTCACTTTTGGGGGTCATGGGGTCACTTTTGGGTTCATTTTTGGGGTCAGTTTTGGGGCTCACAGGACGATTTTTGGGGTCAGTTTTGGGGTCATTTTTGGGGGTCACAGGATCACTTTTGGGTTCATTTTTGGGTTCATTTTTGGGGCACTTTCGGGGGTCACTTTTGGGGTCACTTTTGGGTTCATTTTTGGGTCATTTTTGGGGGTCTTGGGTTCATTTTTGGGTTCATTTTTGGGGCACTTTCGGGGGTCACTTTTGGGGTCACTTTTGGGTTCATTTTTGGGCTCACTTTTGGGGTCACTTTTGGGGGGTCACGGGGTCAGTTTTGGGGTCACTTTTGGGTTCATTTTTGGGTTCATTTTTGGGTCATTTTTGGGGGTCACAGGTTCATTTTTGGGAGTCATGGGGTCAGTTTTGGGGTCACTTTCGGGGATCACTTTTGGGGTCACTTTTGGGTTCA
>NW_024501115.1:5336-37833 GCF_017590055.1 Onychostruthus taczanowskii | reverse complement strand
GTTGGGTGGGTTTTGGGGGTTCCCAGGCGATTTTGGGGTGAGTTTTGGGGTGTCCCAGCTGTTTTGGGGTGTCCCAGGTGATTTTTGGGGCTGGGTGGTTTTGGGGTCCCTCACGTATTTGGCAAAGAAGGATTTCTGCTCCTGGGGGTTCCGGGCGCGCTGCGCCTGCTCCTGCTCCAGGTGCCGGATGAAGGCGGCGGTCTCGGGGCTGGGGACAATTGGGGACATTGGGGACACTGGGGACAGCCAGGGGACATTGGGGACAGCCAGGGGACACTGGGGACATTGGGGACATTGGGGACACTGGGGACAGCCAGGGGACATTGGGGACAGCCAGGGGACATTGGGGACATTGGGGACACTGGGGACACTGGGGACACTGGGGACATTGGGGACAGCCAGGGGACACTGGGGACATTGGGGACACGGGGGACACTGGGGACAGCCAGGGGACACTGGGGACATTGGGGACAGCCAGGGGACAGAAGAGACATTGGGGACACTGGGGACACTGGGGACAGCCAGGGGACACTGGGGACATTGGGGACAGCCAGGGGACAGAAGAGACATTGGGGACACTGGGGACACTGGGAACATTGAAAACACTGGGGACATTGGGAACATCAGGGACATTGGGGGCACTGGGGACAGCCAGGGCACAGCGGGGACATTAGGGACACAGAGGGGACATTGGGGACAATGGAGGACGCTGGGGGATTGGGGATGTTGGGGACACTGGGGACACTGGGGACATGGGGAGGGGACACAGGGGGCCACGACCACCCCAAAACCTCCCCCCCTGCCCCCACGGATGTTCCCCAAAAGCTGAACCAGCCCCAAAATTCCCCCCAGGGTCCCCACAGTGTCCCCAGCCTGTCCCTCAGTGTCCCACCGTGTCCCCAGGTGTCCCCCATTGTCCCCACCGTGTCCCCATGTCCCCGTGTCACTCAGGTGTTGGGGATCCCCGGTCAGTGTCCCCCCATGTCCCTGTGTCCCCATGTCCCTCTCATGTCCCCGTGTCCCCCCATGTCCCCAAGGGCACATGGGGACATGGCAACATGGGGACATGAGGGGACATGGGCACAAGGACACAGGATGGGACATGGGGACACGTGAGGGGACAGGGGGACACGGTGATGGTGGCACAGGGAGACATGAGGGGACAGGGGGATGGGAGGGGACAGGGACATGGGGACATGGGTGACAGTGCTACAGGGGACATGTGAGGGGACAGGAGGACATGGGCCATGGTGGCACAGGGGGACATCAGGGACATCAGGGGACAGGGGTACAGGGTGAGGACACTGAGGGGACAGTGGGGGAGGAGCAGGGTGACAGGGCACGGGGGGACAGGGGGGGACACGGGGGACACGGGCAGGGTGACAGGGGTGTGGGGGGACACGGGGAGGACAAGGGGCAGGAGGACCCCCGGGTGTCCCAGAGGTGTCCCCAGGATGTCCCAGGTGTGTCCCAGGGGTGACACAGGGATGTCCCAGGTGTGCCACAGGTGTCCCAGGGGTGTCCCCAGCTCAGGTGGCCCAGGGTGTCCCCAGGTGTCCCAGGTGTCCCTGTCACTCACCGCCCTCACGAAGGAGGTGACAAACTCGGTGTCCCCCTCCTCACCCGGGCCCAGGGGCCTGCGGGGGACCCGCACCCGGTACAGCCCGTCCCGCGCTGCCACCTCCTGTGGGGACACCCTGCTGTCACCTCAGTGTCACCCAGTGTCATCCAGTGTCACCTCAGTGTCACCCAGTGTCACTGCTGTGTCCCCCAGTGTGCCGCAGTGTCCCCCTGACCCCTTCCCTCCCCCTGACCCACACCCGGTACAGCCCGTCCCGCGCTGCCACCTCCTGTGGGGACAGTGCCACCTCAGTGTCACTGCTGTGTCACCCAGTGTCACCCAGTGTCACCCTGAACCCTTCCCTCCCCCTGACCCGCACCCAGTACAGCCTGTCCCGCGCTGCCACCTCCTGTGGGGACACTTCAGTGTCACCCAGTGTCACCCTGAACCCTGCATCCCCCCGACCCGCACCTAGTACAGCCTGTCCCGCGCTGCCACCTCCTGTGGGGACACCTCAGTGTCACCCATTGTCACCTCAGTGTCACCCGGTGTCCCCCCAATGTCCCTCTGATGTCACCCCAATGTCACTCCAATGTCACCCCAGAGTCACCTCCATGTCCCTTCGGTGCAGGGACAGAGGGGACAGGGACAGGGACAGAGGGGACAGGGACAGAGGGGACAGGGACAAGGGACAGGGACAGAAGGGACAGGGGAGAGGGGAGAGGGACAAAGGACAGGAGAAGGACAGGGGACAAGAAGAGGGATGGGGAGAGGGACAAGGACAAGGGAAAGGGCACAGGGACAAGGGGACACGGGGATATGGGGACATTGGGACATGGCGCTGGCACCTGGGACAGCCCGGTCCCCTGTCCCCAGTGCCACCCCTGCCCCATGTCCCCAGTGCCATCCCTGTCCCCATGTCCCCAGTGCCATCCTTGTGTCCCCAGTGCCACCCTCAGCCCAGTGCCCCCAGTGCCACCTCCGTGTCCCCACCCTGTCACCCAGCTCAGTGTCCCCATGTCGCCCACGCCCCATGTCCCCGGTGTCCCCAATCCTCCCAGTGCCCCCAGCGTCCCCAATCCTCAATGTCCCCAGTCCCCCCAGGGGTCCCCAATGTCCCCAGTGTCCCCAATGTCCCCAATGCCCCCAATGTCCCACAGTGTCCCCAATCCCCCCAGTGTCCCCAATGTCCCCAATCCTCCCAGTGTCCCCAATGTCCCCAATGTCCCCCATGTCCCCAATGCCCCCAGTGTCCCCAGTGTCCCCAATGCCCCCAATGTCCCCAATGTCCCCAGTGTCCCCAATCCTCCCAGTGTCCCCAATGTCCCCGCTGTCCCCAGTGTCCCCGATGCCCCCAGTGTCCCCAGTGTCCCCAGTGTCCCCTGTCCCTCACCCAGCTCGAAGGAGTGCTCCAGGCTCAGGCTCACCCGGCAGCTCTCGGTGTCACCGGCCTGGGGGGACACGGAGGGGACACGGGGGTGGCACCACGGGACGCCCCCGGGACGGGCTCCCCGCAGGCCTCATGAATATTAATGACCAGCCCGCGCCCTCATTAACGCTAATGAGGCTCCGCAGCCTCCACCCCCTCATGAATATTAATGATCAGGCGGCAGCCAGAAGCGCCCCTCATTAGCATTCATGAGGAGGAACCGGCAGGCTCATTAATTTGAACCTGAACCGCGTTACTTAATATTAATGAGGGCAGCACGCGGCCCCGCCCCTCGGGGTTACACGCCCCTAATGAATATTAATGAGGGGAAACACGCCCCCGAGAGAATGGGGCTCTATTGGCGGTCACGCCCCCTAATTAATATTAATGATCCCCATCCCGCCTGTCCCCGCCCCCTCCCCAAGCCCCGCCCCCTGGCGTGTCCCGGGAGCGGAACGGGGCGGAGAGCACCGGGAATGAGCAAATCGCCGGATTTTATTGAAAAACAGCGCCCGGGGGAGCGGGGCCGCGCGGGGCGGGCACCGGGCGGGGCCAGGCCCGGGACACCGGGAGGGATGGTCCGGGAGGGAATTCCTGTCCCGGGACACCGGGAATAATCGTCCAGGAGCGAATTCTCATCTTGGGATGGAGGGATGGATGGTCCGGGAGGGAATTCCTGTCCCGGGACACCGGGAGGGATGGTCTGGGAGGGAATTCCTGTCCCGGGACACCGGGAATAATCGTCCAGGAGCGAATTCTCGTCTTGGGATACCGGGAATTCCTGTCCCGGGACAGCGGGAATGCTCATCCAGGACACCGGGAATTCCCGTCCCGGCACACCGGGAGTGCCAATCCCGGCACACCGGGCATTCCCGTCCCGGTTCCCTGGGCATTCCCGGGCATTCTCGTCCCGGCACACCGGGAATGCTCATCCCAGGACACCGGGGCATCCCGGTGCCGGTGCCGCGGGCATTCCCGTCCATCGCGGTGCCGGTGCCGCGGGCATTCCCGTTCATCCCGGTGCCGGTGCCGCTCCATCCCGGTGCCGGTGCCGCTCCGTCCCGGTGCCGGTGCCCGGCGCTCAGCCCGCGCTGTCCCGCAGGAAGCGGAGCAGCTCCCGCAGCACGGAGAAGAACCGCAGCAGCACCGAGCTCGGCCCCGCGGGCTCCTGGCCGGTGCCGCCGGTGCCGCCGGCGCTGTCGGGGCTCGCGGCGGTCCCGGGGGCCGCGGGGGTCTCGGGGGTCCCGGGGGTCCCGAGCTGCTGCAGGATCCAGCGGCTGAAGAGCCAGGCCGGGGTGAAGACGCAGCCGCGGCCGCCGCTGGAGACCCCGACGAGCCAGAAGGGCCCCGAGCCCCGGGAACGGCAAACGAGCGGCCCGCCGGGGTCACTCTGGGGAGAGGGACGGGGGAGAGGGGAGAGGGAGAGGAGGGGAGAGGGGAAGAGGGTCGGGACCCGGGCGGGGACCGGGAGCGGGAAAAGGAACGGCAGCGGACAGGGACTGCTCACCTGGCAGGTGCCGGAGCCGCCCCGCGAGTGCTCCGCGCACACCTGGGGGGAGGGCGCGGCCCCGGAGCCGTCACAGAGCTCGGGCGGGAGCAGCCGCACCTGAGCCTCCCGCAGCACCTCCCGGGGCGGGGCTGGGGGCGGGGCCGGGGCGGGGCCGTGAGAGCGAGCACCTGGGCACACCTGGGCACACCTGGGGCACCTGGGCACACCTGGGCACACCTGGGCACACCTGGGGCACCTGGGCACACCTGGGGCACACCTGGGCACACCTGGGGCACCTGGGCACACCTGGGCACACCTGGGGCACACCTGGGGCACCTGGGCACATGTGGGCCACACCTGGGGCACCTGGGGCACACCTGGGCCACACCTGGGCACACCTGAGGGACCCCAGCCTGGCCTAGGACACACCTGGGCACACCTGGGGTACACCTGGGACACACCTGGGGCACCTGGGACACACCTGGGCCTTCTATGGGACCCCAGCCCATATCCCAGGGACCCCAGCCCACCCTCGGGACACACCTGGGACACACCTGAGACCAGGGTGAGACCGTAACCTGACACAGAGGCACAGCTGGGACTCACCTCTGACCTGGCGGGATCCCAGCCCCAGCTCAGCCCCACCTAGGGCTCACCTGTGCCCACGATGGGCACACCCGGCTCTCACCTGTACCCAGCTCAGCCCCACCTGGCATACACCTGTGCCCACCTGTGCCCCCCACTCCTCCTGGCTCTCACCTGTGCCCATCCCAGCCCCACCCGTTGCTCACCTGTGCCCACAATAGACACCCCTGGGGTTCACCTGTGCTCCCCCATCCCACCCGGCACTCACCTGTACCCAGCTCAGACACACCTGGCACTCACCTGTGCCCACGATGGACACAGCTGGGGCTCACCTGTACCCAGCTCAGACACACCTGGCTCTCACCTGTGCCCATCTCATTTCCCCCAGCTCTCACCTGTGCCCAGCTCAGCCCCACCTGGCTCTCACCTGTGTCCCCCATGACCACACCCGGCTCTCACCTGTGCCCACCATGGGCACACCTGGCTCTCACCTGTGCCCCCCGGCCCTCACCTGTGCCCACCATGAACACATCCGCTCTCACCTGTGCCCAGCTCAGGCACACCCCGCTCTCACCTGTGCCCTCCATGACCACACCCGCTCTCACCTGCCCCCCCCGGCCCTCACCTGTGCCCCCCGGCCCTCACCTGTGCCCCCCATGCCCCCCCGGGCCTCACCTGTGTCCTGCAGGCGGGCCCAGCCCGCGATGTAGCAGCGCTGCGGCCCCCCCGGCTCTCACCTGTGCCCTCCATGGGCACACCCGGCTCTCACCTGCGCCCCCCGGCTCTCACCTGTGCCCTCCATGGGCACACCCGGCTCTCACCTGTGCCCTCCATGGGCACACCCGGCTCTCACCTGTGCCCCCCCGGCCCTCACCTGCGCCCCCCATGCCCCCCGGGCCTCACCTGTGTCCTGCAGGCGGGCCCAGCCCGCGATGTAGCAGCGCTGCGGCCCCCGCGGCGGCGCGGCCTCGCTGACGCAGCCCAGCTGCACGAAGTCGCTGCACTCTGCGGGCGGCTGCAGCTGCAGCAGCGCCACGTCCAGCCCCGGGTGCCGCCGCGCCCGCAGCACCCGCCGCACCTGCGCCTCGGGCCCGGGGTCGCTCAGGTCGGCGGCGCCCAGCACCACCCGCCACGAGCTGACGTTCCTGCGGGCAGCGGCGCCGTGAGGGGAGCGAGGGCATCCCGGGACATCCCGGAGCTTCCCGGGGGCATCCCGGAGCTTCCCGGGGGCATCCCGGGACATCCCGGAGCTTCCCGAGGGCATCCCGGGACATCCCGGAGCTTCCCGGGGGCATCCCGGATAACCCCACATCTTCCCGAGGCCATCCCGGGGGCATCCCGGGACATCCCGCATCTTCCCGAGGTCATCCCGGGGGCATCCCGGGACATCCCGCATATTCCCGGGGCTGTCCCAGGGGCATCCCGGGGGCATCCCGGAGCTTCCCGGGGGCATCCCGGGACATCCCGCATCTTCCCGGGGGCATCCCGGGGGCATCCCGGGACATCCCGCATATTCCCGGGGCTGTCCCAGGGGCATCCCGGGGGCATCCCGGAGCTTCCCGGGGGCATCCCGGATAACCCCACATCTTCCCGAGGCCATCCCGGGGGCATCCCGGGACATCCCGCATCTTCCCGGGGCTGTCCCAGATAGTCCCGGAGCCCCCCGAGGCCATCCCGGGACATCCCGCATCTTCCCGGGGCTGTCCCAGATAGTCCCAGAGCTTCCCGAGGCCATCCCGGGACATCCCGGAGCTTCCCGAGGCCATCCCAGGACATCCTGCATCTTCCCAAGGCCATCCCGGATAATCCTGGAGCTTCCCGGGGCCATCCCGGATAGTCCCAGAGCTTTCTGGGGCCACCCCAGGTAATCCCCCCAAATTTAGTTTTTCTGGGCCATCGTGATCATCCCGGAGCCCCCCGAGGCCATCCCGGGGTTTCTCGGGGACATCCCGAGGCTGTCCCGGAGCATCCCAGATCATCCCGAAGCTCCTCGGGGCCATCCCAGGGCCATTCCGGATCATCCCGGTGCTTTCTGGGGCCATTCCAGGACCATCCCAGAGCCACCCTGGAGCCCTCTGTGGCCATCCCGAAGTCTCCCGGGCCCATCCCAGGCCATCCCGGGGATATCCTGCATCCACCCCGCATCCACCCCGGCCCATCCCAGGGTTATCATGGGCCCATCCCAGCCCATCCCGGGTGTATCCCGGCTCCATCCCAGGCCCATCCCCGCCCATCCCAGGTCCATCCTGGGGATATCACGGGTCCATCCCAGGCCCATCCCAGCCCATCCCGGATCACCCCAGACCCATCCCAGGGATATCCCAGCCCATCCCGGGTCCATCCCAGGGATATCCCGGGCCCATCCCAGCCCATTCCGGGGATATCCCAGGCCCATCCCGGCTGTATCCTGGCCCACCCCAGCCCACCCTGGCTCCATCCCAGCCCATCCCAGGGATATCCTGGGTCCATCCCAGCCCATCCTGGCCCATCCCGGGTGTCTCCCAGCCCATCCCAGCCCATCCCAGCTCCATCCCAGCCCATCCCGGGGATATCCCGGGCCCACCCCGGCTGGGCAGGCAGCGGGCGGCCGTGAGCAGCCAGCCCGGGGCGATCAGGCTCCCGCCGCACACGTGGCCGCTGCCGGCCCGCAGCGGGTCCTGGACGCTCGCCAGCCCCGGCCAGGCCCCGCGAACGGCCCCGGAGCTGCCGCCGAACTCCTCGGCCATGGGCTGGAGACCGCAGGTACCGCTGGGGGACAGCGACAGCGTGGGGACAGCGACACGGGGACGGGGACACAGGGGACAGGGACAGGGATGGGGACAGGGACAGGAACAGGGACAGAGGGGACAGGGACACAGGGGACAGGGATGGGGACAGAGGGGACAGCGACACCCACTGGTCCTGCCTGAGCGGCTGTGCCAGCCCTGGGCTGCGACAGGGACACGGGACAGTGACAGGGACACGGGGACAGGGACAGGGACACGGGACAGGGACAGGGACAGGGACACGGGACAGGGACACAGGGTCAGGGACGGGGACAGGGCACGGGGACAGTGACAGGGACACGGGACAGGGACACCCCGACCCAGGACAGGGACCCCCGGTGCCACACGTGTCCCCTCGCTGGTGCCAGAGCAGCTGTGCCAGAGCCTGGCACGGGCACGGGGCTGCGACCTCGGGGACCCCCGGGTGACCTCGGGGGACCCTCGGGGGACCCTCGGGTGACCTCGGGGACCCCCGGGGACCCCCGGCTGCGGGCACCTACTCGCAGGAGTCCCAGGTGGCCCGGGCGGGGGCGGCCGCGGCCAGCAGGACCAGGAGCCAGAGCGGAGCCATGCTGGGGACAGCGAGACCGCGGCAGAGCCCCCGGCCCGCCGGTGCCCGCCGCTCCCCGGGGTCCCCGCCCGGGGGTGACGTCACAGGGCGGCCCCGGTTCCGCGGCGGGACCGTCACAGAGCCGTGGAACGGCGGCGAGGGAGCGGGAGCGGCCCGGGAGGCTCCGAGCCGGCCCCGGGCACTGCCAGGAGCTCCAGTCGCGAAACTCCCAGCCCAGAACGGCATTCCCAAAATTCCCATCCCAAAAATTCCCATCCCAAAATTCCCATTCCAAAAATTCCCATCCCAAAACTCCCCTCCCAAAATTCCCATCCCAAAAATTCCCATCCCAAAATTCCCATTCCAAAAGTTCCCATCCCAAAAATTCCCATCCCAGAACTGCATTCCCAAAACTCCCATCCCAAAAATTCCCATCCCAAACTTTCCATCCCAAAATTCCCACCCCAAAAATCCCCGTCCCAAAATTCCCTTCCTAAAATTTCCATCCCAAAACCCCCATCCCAGAACTGCATTCCCAAAATCCCCATCCCAAAATTTCCCATCCCAAAGCTCCCATCCCAAGAATTCCCATCCCAAGATTTCCATCCCAAAGTTCCAATCCCAAAATTTCCATCCCAAAACCCCCATCCCCAAAATCCCCATTTTCACCCCCAAATCATTTTCACCCCCCAAATCCCTGTTTGTAAACAGGGGAAGGTTCTCAGCAGAGAATTTATTTTTATTTTTATTTTTATTTTTTACAAAAATCCATTTTTTCTCTTTGCACATGGGGGAAGGTTCTCAGCAGTGGACTTACTTTTATTTTTATTTTTACTTTTATTTTTATTTTTATTTATTTTTATCCATTTTTTGTTTGCAAACAAGGGACAGTTCTCAGCAGGGAATTTATTTTTATTTGAAAAATAAATGAATCTTTCTCTTTGCAAACAGGGGGGGTTTCAGCAGGGAATTTTTTAAATTTAAATTTAAATTTTAGTTTTCATTTCCCCAAGCTCCATTCCCCTTGCAGACGGTTCAGGGCCCTTTTTTCAGGTTCTCCAGGAAGAGCCGCTCGCTCTCCAGGAAATCGTGGTCCTGGGGAGGGGGCGCAGCCTGAGCCCCCCGGCCCTGCCCGGCCCCTTCCGGAAGGTTCCGAGCCCCCAGCCCAGCCCAGCCCCCCCGGCCGGTTCTGAGCCCGCTCTGAGCCCACCCGACGGTCCCAAACCCATTCCCACAACCCCAAAGCCATTCCCACATAATCCCAGACCCTCTCCCCCATAATCCCAGACCCTCTCCCCCAGCCCAGTCCCCCCAGCCCGGTCCCGTTCCCGCGCTGTCCCCACCATCCTGGCGCGGTGTTTCAGCAGCAGCACGTGGCCGTAGAGCGCGGCCGCGCTGTCCCCGCTGTCCCCCACGAGTGTCCCCAGGGCCGGCAGCAGCCCGGGAGCCACCGGAGCGGCTGCAGGAGGGGACAGCGGAGCGTGGGGTGACCGCCAGGTGTGTGACCCCCAGGTGTGTGTGTGACCCCCAGGTGTGTGTGTGTGACCCCCAGGTGTGTGTGTGTGACCCCCCCAGGTGTGTGTGACCCCCCCCAGGTGTGTGTGACCCCCCCCAGGTGTGTGACCCCCAGGTGTGTGATCCCCCTGGTGTGTGTGTGACCCCTCCCAGGTGTGTGTGTGTGACCCCCGGGTGTGTGTGTGTGACCCCCCCAGGTGTGTGACCCCCCCAGGTGTGTGTGTGTGACCCCCCAGGTGTGTGTGTGTGACCCCCAGGTGTGTGACCCCCCCAGGTGTGTGTGTGACCCCCAGGTGTGCGTCCCTAGCAGTGTCCCCAGCAGTGTCCCTGTCCCCCAGTGTTGTTCCTGTCCCCAGCGCTGTCCCTGTCCCTGTCGGTGTCCCCAGCGCTGTCTCCGTACCCAGCGGTGTCCCCAGCACTGTCCCCGGCAGTGTCCCTGTTCCTGGCAGTGTCCCTGGCAGTGTCCCCAGCATTGTCTCCGTACCCAGCGCTGTCCCCAGCAGTGTCCCCGTCCCTGGCAGTGTCCCCATCCCTGGCAGTGTCCCCAGTGCTATCTCCATACCCAGCGGTGTCCCCAGCGCTGTCCCTGTCCCCAGCACTGTACGCATCCCTGGCAGTGTCCCTGTCCCCAGCAGTGTCCCCAGCGCTGTCCCTGTCCCCAGCACTGTACCCATCCCTGGCAGTGTCCCTGTCCCCGGCACTGTCCCCAGCGCTGTCTCCGTACCCAGTGGTGTCCCCAGCGCTGTCCCCGGCAGTGTCCCCATCCCCGGCAGTGTCCCTGTCCCCAGCGCTGTCCCCAGGCCGGGGCCCAGCTCCTCCTGCAGCTCCCGGAGCTGCTCCCGCTGCCGCTCCAGGCTCCGCCGGCCCTGGAAAAACGGGAACGGGAACGGTGGGAACGGGAACGGTGGGAATGGGAAAGGAGGGAATGGGAAAGGAGGGAACGGGAAAGGTGGGAATGGGAAAGGTGGGAATGGGAAATGGGGGAATGTGGGAATGGGAAAGGTGGGAAGGGGAAATGGGGAAAGGTGGGAATGGGAAATGGGGGAATGTGGGAATGGGAAAGGTGGGAAGGGGAAATGGGGAAAGGTGGGAATGGGAAATGGGGGAATGTGGGAATGGGAAAGGTGGGAAGGGGAAATGGGGAAAGGTGGGAATGGGAAATGGGGGAATGTGGGAATGGGAAAGGTGGGAAGGGGAAATGGGGAAAGGTGGGAATGGGAAATGGGGGAATGTGGGAATGGGAAAGGTGGGAAGGGGAAATGGGGAAAGGTGGGAATGGGAAATGGGGGAATGTGGGAATGGGAAAGGTGGGAAGGGGAAATGGGGAAAGGTGGGAATGGGAAATGGGGGAATGTGGGAATGGGAAAGGTGGGAAGGGGAAATGGGGAAAGGTGGGAATGGGAAATGGGGAAATGGGAAATGTGGGAATTAAATAAAAACAAAAAGAAAAAAAAGAAAAAGCAAAATAAGCCTTGTGGCAACTGTCCGTTGAATTAAGAAGTTATATAACAATACAATGTATAACATTATATATTATTATATATAATATATTCCATAATATATTATATATCCAGTAGTTAGAGATGTAATATACAATTATATTACATATATGTCATATATTATGTATTATACATAATAATATAATAACACAATAAAATATACAAATATATAGCATATAATTATAATATATAATACATAATACTTGTTCTTATATATTATATATAATATATACAATATAATATATCGTATATATTATAGATAATATATAACATACATAAACACACATATATATTATATTACATATAAAATTTAATTACATATATAATAAATATATATAATATATACCTTATTTATAAACATATAATATATATGTAATATATATATAAAATAAAATATATAGTAATATATATAAAATATATAATAATATATATAAATATATATATATATTTGTTATATATATAACAAAGAACTTGTGACTGCTCTGAGCTGTGGCTGACTGCTGCTCTCGTGAACCTCACGATGTTTATGTGAGCATAAATCCAAAATAAATAATTGAAAAAGAAATCGCTTTTAGCCCCAAAATGTCCCATCCCTTCAATTAAAGCAGGGATAAAAGGAAGGTTTCCTGGGAGGGGGATTTCCTGGGAGGGGGATTTATTTGCCTGTGTCAGGCGCTGCTCCTGCTGCCGCAGCCGCTCCCGCTGCTCCTGCAGCTCCTGCAGCCGCCGCTGCTGCTCCTGCTGCGCCCCGCGCGCCTCCCGCAGCGCCCGCTGCCCGTCCTGCTGCTGCCGCGCCGAGCGCTGCGGGCGCAGCGGGAATGGGGACGGGAACGGGAACGGGAATGGGGACGGGAATGGGGACGGGGATGGGGCCGTGGGAACGGGAATGGGAACGGGGAACGGGAACGGGGAATGGGAACGGGGAACGGGAACGGGGAACGGGAACGGGGAATGGGAACGGGAACGGGGAATGGGGACGGGAACGGGGACGGGAACGGGAATGGGGAAACGGGAACGGGGACGGGAACGGGAATGGGGAACGGGGAACGGGGACGGGAACGGGAATGGGGAACGGGGAATGGGGACGGGAACGGGGAATGGGGAACGGGGATGGGAACGGGATCGGGGAACGGGAATGGGGATCGGGGAATGGGAACGGGAACGGGAATGGGAACGGGAATGGGGACGGGAGCGGGGATCGGGGAATGGGAACAGGGAATGGGAACAGGATCGGGAATGGGGAATGGGAACAGGATCGGGGAATGGGAGCAGGAACGGGGAATGGGAACGGGAACGGGATCGGGAACGGGGAATGGCAACGGGATCGGGAACGGGGAATGGGAACAGGGAATGTGAATGGGATCAGGAACAGGAACAGGGAATGGGAACAGGAGTGGGAACAGGAAATGGGGAACAGGAATGGGGAACGGGATCGGGAACGGGAGTGGGAACGGGAATGGGGAATGGGAACGGGCAATGGGAACAGGGAACGGGGAACGGGAATGGGAACAGGAACGGAGAATGGGATCAGGAACGGGAGTGGGAACAGGGAATGGGAATGGGGATGGGGAATGGGAACAGGGAATTGGAACAAGGAATGGGAACAGAGAATAGGGAATGGGAACGGGGAATGGGAACAGAAATGGAATGGGAATGGGAATGGGATGGGGAACAGGGAACGGGGAACGGGAATGGGGAAGAGGACCGGGATGGGGAATGGGACTGGGAACAGTGCTGGGATAGGGGAACGGGACCTGGGAATGGCTCCATCCCAATGGGACCGGGGATGTGAGCCCCAGCTCTGGGGGATGTGAGCCCCAGCTCTGGGGATGTGAGCCCCAGCTTAGGGGGATGTGAGCCCCAGCTCTGGGGGATGTGAGCCCCAGCTCTGGGGGATGTGAGCCCCAGCTCTGGGGATGTGGAGCCCCAGCTCGGGGGATGTGGAGCCCCAGCTCTGGGGGATGTGAGCCCCAGCTCTGGGGATGTGAGCCCCAGCTCTGCTCCTGGCTGGAACTCCAGCCCGGATGCTCCGTTTACCTCAGCCAGGTCCCGGATCTCCTCCTCCCGCTCCTGCAGGCGCTGCTCGGCCCGCAGAACCTTCTCCTTCTGCAGCCTCAGCTCCCGCCAGGCCTCGTCCAGCTCCTCCCTGTCCCTGGCCAGCTGCTCCTCCTTGGATCTCAGCTCCCGGCTCCGGAACTTCAGCTCTGCCTGATCCTGGGGGGAACACAGGGTCACCTGCCCCGTCCTTCGGAGCAGGGGGGGTGGTTGGGGACCCCGGGTCCCCATCGGGGACCTTGGCCAGGCTCCTCAGCGCCGAGTCCATGCCCAGGGTGCGCTCCTTGTCCTGCTCCTCCCGCTCCCGGCTCAGCCGCTCCCGCGAGTGGAACTCGGCCCAGGCGGCCGCCAGCCGCCGCCGCTCCTCGGAGCGCTCCCGCAGCTCCGCCTGCTGCTCCTCCAGCCACGCGCCCTGCGGGCCCGGGGACAGCTCCAGGCACCCCTTCCGCAGGGCTTGCCCTCCTGCCCTTCCCTTTTAGCCCGGCCCTGCCCTTCCCAGAGGCAAATTCCAGAGGCTGCTTCCAGCCAGGGAGCTGCGGTCCCATGCGGGCATCCAGTGGGCTCGACCTGGCCTGTTCCTTCCAGCCCCCAGCCCTGCTCCCACCCAGCTGGTCCCAAGCCCTTTTCCCAGCCCTGCTCCCATCCTGGCTGGTTCCGAGCCCTTTTCCCAGCCCTGTTCCCACCCAGCTGGTTCTGAGCCCTTTTCCCAGCCCTGCTCCCATCCTGGCTGGTCCCAAGCCCCTTTCCCAGCCCTGCTCCCACCCAGCTGGTTCTGAGCCCTTTTCCCAGCCCTGCTCCCATCCCGGCTGGTTCCGAGCCCCTTTCCCAACCCTGCTCCCATCCTGGCTGGTCCCGAGCCCCTTTCCCAGTCCCACTCCCAACCTGGCTGGTTCCGAGCCTTTTTCCCACTCCCACTCCTGCCCAGATGGTTCCAAGCCCCTTCCAGTTCCCACCCTACTGGTTCTGAGCCCCTTTCCTAGCCCAGTTCCCATCCCAGTTGCTTCTGAGCCCCTCTCCCAGTCCCACTCCCACCCAAGTGGTTCCAAGCCCCTTCCAGTTCCCACCTGGCTGGTTCTGAGCCCTTTCCCCAGTCCTGGCTGGTTCTGAGCCCTTTTCCCAGTCCTGGCTGGTTCTGAGCCCCTTCCCCATCCCAGTCCCCCCCAGCCAGCCCCCAGCCCCATCCCAGTCACTCCGGGTGGGTCCAGGCCCCCACCCCAGCATTCCCCAGCTTCCCCAGGGAAGCCGCAGCCCCTCCCTGCTCCGGGCTCACCTGGGGCTCACCTGGGGCCGTGTCCCTGCTCACCTTGGCCTCGTCCAGCGCCGCCCTCTCCATGGCCAGCAGCTGTGCCGAGAGCCGCCGCTGCTCCTCCAGCGCCTCCCGCAGCGAATCCGCCCGGCAGCGCTCGGCAGCGGCGCGGCGGCGCTCCTGGGGCGGACAGGGATGGGCACAGGGATGGGGACAGGGTGGGGACACGGGGACAGGGATGGGGACAGGGATGGGGACACGGGGACAGGGACAGGGATGGGGACAGGGATGGGGACACGGGGACAGGGACAGGGATGGGGACAGGGGGGGGGCAGTGACAGGGATGGGGACATGGGGACAGTGACAGGGATGGGGACAGGGATGGGGACACAGGGACGGGGACACAGGGACAGGGACAGGGATGGGGACAGGGATGGGGACAGGGGATAGGGGACAGGGACAGGGGTGGGGACACAGGGACAGTAACAGGGATGGAGACAGGGACAGGGATAGGGACAGAGACAGGGGATAGGGACACAGAGATAGCAACAGGGATGAGGACAGGGACAGGAGAATAGGAACAGGGGATAGGGGACAGGGGATAGAGGACAGGGACGGGATAGAGGACAGGGACAGGGTGGGGACAGGCATAGGGTGGGGTCAGGGACAGGGGACACGGGACATGGACATGAATAGCGACAGGGATAGGAGACAGGGACAGAGATGGGGACAGGAGACAGGGACAGGGACAGAAGGACAGGGATAGGGACACGGGACATGGGACAAGGACATGGGACACAGGGACAGGGATGGGGACAGGGACAGGGGGACACAGGACAGGGACATGGACAGGGGACATAGGACACAGGCAGGGACACAGGCAGTGACAGGGACACAGACATGGACATGGGCCACAGGACACAGAGATGGACCCAGGCACAGGACAGGGACACAAGCAGGGACATGGACAGGGACACAGCTCCAGGAGGAGATCCCAGCAGGAAGCTCCTCCAGCCAGGCACAGGCAGGGACACAGACACAGGCAGGGACAGGGACAGGGACACAGCCACAGCCACGGCCACAGCTTCAGGACAGGGCCAAAGCTCTGGGACGGGGCCCCACCTGCTCCAGGAGCTGCTCCCGCTCCCCCAGCCTGGTCTCCAAGTCAGCCACGGCCTCCTGGAGCCGGCTCTGCTCCCGCTCCGCGTCCCGCTGCTGCCGGCACAGCCTGGCCTGGAGCGCTGCGAGGGGCACGGGGAGCCAGGGTGCAGGAGGTGGGATCCCCTCCATCCTCAGGGAGATCCCACAGGGCAAACCCCTGTGTTCCTGCTCCATCCCCTCCCAGGACAGGGAGATCCCACATGGAAACGCCCCGTGCTCGTGCTCCATCCCATCCCATCCCATCCCATCCCATCCAAACCATCCCATCCAAACCATCCCATCCCATCCCATCCCAAGCAGATCCCACTCTGGGATCTGCCCACGGAGGGCAGGACTTTTCCAGCCTCTGGCTCCCAGCCTCTGGCTCGCCAGGGGCAACTTGAATTCTGTGAATTCTGCAAATTCTGTGAATTCAATTAATTCCATGAATTCTGCAAACTCCATGAATTCTGCAAATTCTACACATTCTGTGAATTCCATAAATCCCGTAAATTGTGTGAACTCTGTGAATTCCGAGAATTCTGTGAACTTTTCCATTTCCTGCGGATCTGAAGGGATCCCGGACGGAGCCGAGCCCCTCGAGTCACTCGGACCAGCAGAGCCCCTGGCCAGGAATCCCCCCAGGAGGGCTGGAACAGGGATCTACAGGCCCAGGGATCCTTCTGGACACCAGGATTTGTTCTGGGACCGTCTGGATTCCGTGGGATCGGCTCTGAGCCCTTGGGATGGAGCAGAGGGTCCCACTGGAATGATGCACTCGGAGGGAATTTACCTGTGAGCTGCTCATCCTGCTCCTGGGATCTGCAGTGGTCCTGGGGTCTGGGGTGATCCAGGGATCCCGGGTGATCCTGGGTTCTGGGGTGATCCAGGGATCCAGGGTGATCCTGGGTTCTGGGGTGATCCAGGGATCTGGGGTGATTCTGGGGTCTGGGGTGATCCAGGGATCTGGGGTGATTCTGGGGTCTGAGGTGATCCAGGGATCCGGGGTGATCCAGGGATCCGGGGTGATCCTGGGATCTGGGGTGATCCAGGATGATCTGGGGTGATCCTGTGCTCTGGGGTGATTCTGGGAGGATCTGGGGTGATCCTGTGCCCTGGGGTGATCCAGGGTGATCTGGGGTGATCCAGGATGATCCTGGGGTCTGGGGTGATCCAGGATGATCTGGGGTGATCCTGTGCTCTGGGGTGATTCTGGGAGGATCTGGGGTGATCCCGTGCCCCAGGGTGACCCAGGGAAGGAGCAGGGAACTGGGAGCACAGGTGAGACCCCACTCCTTACCTGTGGCAGCTCTCCGGGAGCTCCTGCAGCCCCGGTCCCCGCCGTGCCCGCTCCAGCTCCAGCGCCCGCACCTGGCGGGGGCGGGACGGGCTCAGGTGCCACCCTGGGCTCCCACGGCCACCTCCGGCTCCCCGTGTGGCCAGGGTCCCACAGGTGACATGCCCAGGTGACACCCCCAGGTGACACCCTCACATGACCGCCACAGGTGACACCCCCAGGTGACACCCCCAGGTGACATCCTCAGGTGACCCCCCCAGGTGACATCCTCAGGTGACACCCCCAGGTGACATCCTCAGGTGACCCCCACAGGTGACACCCCCCAGGTGACCCCCACAGGTGACAACCTCAGGTGACCCCCCCAGGTGACCCCCCCAGGTGACATCCTCAGGTGACACCCCCAGGTGACCCCCACAGGTGATACCCCAGGTGACACCCCCAGGTGACACCCCCAGGCGACCCCCCCAGGTGACACCCCCAGCCCCCACCTGGCTCTCCAGCTCCTCCAGCCGGGCCTGGAGGCTGCGCAGGGCGATCCCACAGCCGGGGTGCTGCTGGCACAGGTGGGATTGGAGAGTTTGGGAATCCTGGTGGGGCCGGGATGGGAGAGATCCCAGATCCTCCTGGTGGGGCCGGGATGGGAGAGATCCCAGATCCTCCTGGTGGGGCCGGGATGGGAGAGATCCCAGATCCTCCTGGTGGGGCCAGGATGGGAGAGATCCCAGATCCTCCTGGTGGGGCCGGGATGGGAGAGCTCCAGGACCCTCCTGGCGCTGTTGGGATGGGAGAGATCCCGGATCCTCCTGGCGCTGTTGGGATGGGAGAGCTCCAGGACCCTCCTGGCACCTCCGGGCCGGGAAAGCTGCGGGATGCTCTGGGCAGAGCCAGGACGGGAGCGCTCGGGGATTCTCCGGGCGGGACGGGGCTGGAGGAGCCGCCGGATCCTCCTGTGGGGACACAGGGATGCTCCAGGAGAGGCCTGGGAAGGGCAGCTCCCCTCTGCTGGGAATGCTGATCCATGCCCAGCCCCCCCAGATCCCAAGGGATCCCCAGGGATCCTCCCTGCTCCTGCCCCAGCACCCACCTGAGCGGGCGTGGCAGGACCCGGCGCCTCCTGCACAGCTGGGGTGGAAAACGGGACAAATCCATCACTGGGACACACGGAAGGAACGGAACCGTCCCATCCCATGGATCCTGTTACCCCATCCCATCCAGACCCATCCTAGGGATCCCATCTCATTATCCCATCCCATGGATCCCATTCCATCCCATCCCATCCCACAGATCCTATCCCATTATCCCATCCCATAGATCCCATCCAATCGTTCCCATCCCATCCCATGGATCCCATTGTCCCATCCCATCCAGCACCATCCCATGGATCCCATCCCATCCCATCCCATCCCATCCGATCTCACTGATCCCATGGATCCCATCCCATTATCCCACTATCCCGTCATCCCATGATCCCATCATCCTGCTATCCCATGATCCCATCATCCCATGATCCCATTATCCTGTTATCCCCACTATTCCATTATCCCATTATCCCGTTATCCCACTATCCCATTATCCTGTTATCCCCACTATTCCATTATCCCATTATCCTGTTATCCCACTATCCCATTATCCTGTTTTATCCCACTATCCCGTTATCTTGTTATCCCACTATTCCATTATCCCATTGTCCTGTTATCCCACTATCCCACTATCCCGTTATCTTGTTATCCCACTATTCCATTATCCCATTGTCCTGTTATCCCACTATCCCACTATCCCATGATCCCATTATCCCCTGGCACAGCTCCCCCAGTTCATGAGGAGGGTCCCCAGGTGTCCCCTGCCCAGGCCAGGTGACCTCCGAGGACACCTGGTGGGGACAGGGGCCTCACCTGCTGCCCCCTGCCCGTAGGGCCGTGTCCCGAGGGGGAGCTCCAGCCTGGGAGGGGAACAAATCCCACGGGAGAGTCAGGGGGGCACGGACCGCCCAGCCCGGCCTGGCCTGTGCCACCTGGGTCACCTGTGCCACCTGGGTCACCCGTGCCACCTGGGTCACCTGTGCCACCTGGGTCACCCGTGCCACCTGGGTCACCTGTGCCACCTGGGTCACCCGTGCCACCTGGGTCACCTGTGCCACCTGTGCTGTGCCACCTGTGCCACCTGGGTCACCTGTGCCACCTGGGTCACCCGTGCTGTGCCACCTGGGTCACCTGTGCTGTGCCACCTGTGTTACCTGTGCCATCTGGGTCACCTGTGCCACCTGGGTCACCTGTGCTGTGCCACCTGGGTCACCTGTGCCACCTGGGTCACCTGTGCTGTGCCACCTGGGTCACCTGTGCCACCTGGGTCACCCGTGCTGTGCCACCTGGGTTACCTGTGCCACCTGGGTCACCTGTGCTGTGCCACCTGGGTCACCTGTGCTGTGCCACCTGTGTTACCTGTGCCATCTGGGTCACCTGTGCCACCTGGGTGACCTGTGCTGTGCCACCTGGGTCACCTGTGCCACCTGGGTCACCTGTGCCACCTGTGCTGTGCCACCTGTGCCACCTGGGTCATCTGTGCCACCTGGGTCATCTGTGTCACCTGTCCCACCTGGGTCACCTGTGCTGTGCCACTTGCATCACTTGTGCCACCTCTATCACCCATATCACCTGAGCCACCTCTGTCATCTGTGCCACTGTCCCACCTGTGTCACCTGTGTCACCCATATCACCTGAGCCATCTACGTCACCTGAGTCACCTGTGCCATCTGTACTATTCCACCTGGGTCACCTGTGTCACCTCTGCCACCCGGGTCACCTGAGCCGTGTCACCTGGGTCACCCGAGTCATCTCTGTCACCTCTGCCATGTCACCTGTGCCACCTGTGCCACCTGTGTCACCCGAGCGGCACACTTGCATCACCTGTGTCACCTGTGTCACCCATATCACCTGAGCCATCTACGTCACCTGAGTCACCTGTGCCATCTGTGCTGTTCCACCTGGGTCACCTGTGCCACCTGTATCACCTGAGTCACCTGTGTCACCTCTGCCACCCGGGTCACCTGAGCCATGTCACCTGGGTCACCCGAGTCATCTCTGTCACCTCTGCCATGTCACCTGTGCCACCTGTCCCACCTGTGTCACCCGAGCGGCGTCACCTGTCCCACCCCACCTGCCCTGTGCCAGGGATGCCACCTTTGGGACTCGGAGGGAACAGTGACACCCCAAACCTCCATCCCAGGGTCCCCTCCCCCCACACTGGTGACCTGAGCCCTCCCAGGTGACACCTGAGTCCTCCTAGGTGACACCTGTGTCCCTCCCAGGTGACACATTGTCCTGGGAACAGGGAGGTGGGAGGAGCTCAGGTGGGGGGAATTCCAGAGTAGGGACATCCCTGGGGACACCGGGAGAGGACACCTGGGACAGGGACATTACCTGGGGACACCTGGGACAGGGACATCACCTGGGGACACCTGGGACAGGGAGATCCCCCAGGGACACCTGGGACAGGGACATCACCTGGCACACCTGGACAGGGACATCCCCTGGGGACACCTAGAGGACACCTGGACAGGGACATCCCCTGGGGACACCTGGACAGGGACATCTCCTGGCACACCTGGAGGACACCTGGACAGGGACATCTGGCACACCTGGAGGGGACCCGAGGACAGTGACATCCTTGGGCACACCTAGAGGACACCTGGGACAAGGACATCACCTGGCACACCTGGGACAGGGACATCACCTGGGGACACCTGGGACAGGGAGATCCCCCAGGGACACCTGGGACAGGGACATCACCTGGGCACACCTGGGACAGGGACATCCCCTGGGGACACCTAGAGGACACCTGGACAGGGACGTCACCTGGGACAGGGACATCCCCGGGCACACCTGGGACAGTGACATCCCCGGGGACACCTGGAGGACACCTGGGACAGGGACATCCCCGGGGACACCAGTGACAGGGACATCACCTGGGCACACCTGTGACAGGGACATCACCTGCGCACACCTGGAGGACATTTTGGGACAGGGACATCACCTGGCACACCTGGGACAGTGACATCCTTGGGCACACCTGGAGGACACCTGGACAGGGACATCTGGCACACCTGGAGGGGACCCGAGGACAGTGACATCCTTGGGCACACCTAGAGGACACCTGGGACAAGGACATCACCTGGCACACCTGGGACAGGGACATCCCTGGGCACACCTGGAGGACACCTGGACAGGGACATCTGGCACACCTGGAGGGGACCCGAGGACAGTGACATCCTTGGGCACATCTGGAGGACACCTGGACAGGGACATCTGGCACACCTGGAGGGGACCCGAGGACAGTGACATCCTTGGGCACATCTGGAGGACACCTGGACAGGGACATCTGGCACACCTGGAGGGGACCCGAGGACAGTGACATCCTTGGGCACATCTGGAGGACACCTGGACAGGGACATCTGGCACACCTGGAGGGGACCCGAGGACAGTGACATCCTTGGGCACATCTGGAGGACACCTGGACAGGGACATCTGGCACACCTGGAGGGGACCCGAGGACAGTGACATCCTTGGGCACATCTGGAGGACACCTGGACAGGGACATCTGGCACACCTGGAGGGGACCCGAGGACAGTGACATCCTTGGGCACATCTGGAGGACACCTGGACAGGGACATCTGGCACACCTGGAGGGGACCCGAGGACAGTGACATCCTTGGGCACATCTGGAGGACACCTGGACAGGGACATCTGGCACACCTGGAGGGGACCCGAGGACAGTGACATCCTTGGGCACATCTGGAGGACCCCTGGACAGTGACATCCTTGGGCACATCTGGAGGACACCTGGACAGTGACATCACCTGGGACAGTGACATCCCTGGGCACACCTGCAGGACACCTGGGACAGTGACATCACCTGGGACAGTGACATCACCTGGGACAGTGACATCCTTGGGCACACCTGTAGGACACCCGGGCCGGGAGCCCCGATCCCGGAGATCTCCTGGATGCCAGGTGGGAGCTCCCGGGGGTTCCCGGGGGTTCCCTTTACCTGCCGGGCTCGGGGGGCCCCGGGCCCCTCCGGGGGTGGGAATTTGGCTCCGGAGGCTCCGCCCGGGCTGGCTCCGGGGCCAGGGCAGCGCCAGGGCAGCGCCGGTGCCGCAGCGGGGATCCCGGGACACCGGGGCCCGGGGGATCCTCGTCCTTCCATCCCAATCCAAGGAAATCCTTGTCCTTCTGTCCCAGCCCTGGGAAATCCTTGTCCTGTCCTGATCCCGGGGGACCCTCGGCCTTCTGTCCCAATCCTGGGGGATCCTTTTCCTTCGATCCCAATCCTATGAAATCCTTGTTCTTCTGTCCTAATCCCGAGAAATCCTTGTCCTTCGATCCCAACTCCAGGAAATCCTTGTCCTTTTGTCTCAATCCCAGGGGATCCTTGTCCTTCTGTCCCAATCCTGGGAAATCCTTCTCCTTTGATCCAAATCCCAGGAAATCCTTGTTCTTCTGTCCTAAACCCAGGAAATCCTTCTCCTTTGATCCCAATCCCAGGAAATCCTTGTCCTTCGATCCCAATCCTGTGGGATCCTTGTTCTTCTGTCCCAATCCCGGGAAATCCTTGTCCTTTGATCCCAGCTCCAGGAAATCCTTGTCCTTCTGTCCCAGCTCCAGGAAATCCTTGTCCTTTGATCCCAGCTCCAGGAAATCCTTGTCCTTTGATCCCAGCTCCAGGAAATCCTTGTCCTTCGATCCCAGCTCCAGGAAATCCTTGTCCTTCTGTCCCAATCCCGGGAAATCCTCGTCCCCCAGTCCCAGGAAATCCTCGTCCTTCAGCCCCAGCCAGGCGGCCCCGGAGGGACGTCGGGAGCTGCTCCCAACCGGACACCTGGGGGGGGAGAGGGACACTGGGGACACTGAGCAAAACAGGGACAATGGGGACAATGGGGACATTGGGGGCAATGGGAACAATGGGGGCACTGGGGACACTGGGGACACTGAGCAAAACAGGGACAATGGGGACAACGAGGACACTGGAGACAATAGGAGACAATGAGGGACATTGGGGACAATGAGCACACCAGGGGCATTAGGGACACTGGGGAAAATTGGGGACATTGGGGGCAATGGGAACAATGGGAACAATGGGGGCACTGGGGACATTGGGGATACTGGAGACAATAGGGGACAATGGGGGACACTGGGGACAATGAGCAAAACAGGGACACTGGGGACAATGGGGACATTGGGAACAATGGCGGCATTGGGGACACTGGGGACTGGGCAGGTGACAATGGGGACAATGGGGACATTGAGGACAAGAGGAGGCATTGGGGACACTGGGGACTGGGCAGGGGACAATGGGGACATTGGGAACAATGGGGGCATTGGGGACAATGGGGACTGGGCAGGGGACAATGGGGACAAAGGGGACAATGGGGGCATTGGGGCCACTGAGGACTGGGCAGGTGACATTGGGGACACTGAGGACAAGAGGGACAGTGGGGACTGGGCAGGGGACAATGGGGACAATGGGACATTGAGGACAAGAGGAGGCATTGGGGACAATGGGGACTGGGCAGGGGACACTGGGGACAATGGGGACAGTGGGACACTGGGGACACGGCTGGGTGGGGACATCCCCCTCCCCTCCCCCCGCCCGGTACCTCCGTCTCCGCCCGGTCCCCGAGGCCACCGAGGGCTCGTAGGATCCGAAGGGAAATCCCGGCTCCACCTGGGCCCCGCCCGGCCCTGCGGAACAACAGCACCCCAGATTCCCAAAACTCCCCAAATTCTCAAAACTCCCGAAACTTCCTGTGGGATTGGGATTGGAAAACGCCTGTGCTGCTCCTGCCTGGAATTCCCAATGGGATTGGGATTGGAAAACACCTGTGCTGCTCCTCCCTGGAATTCCCAATGGGATTGGGATTGGAAAACACCTGTGCTGCTCCTGCCTGGAATTCCCAGTGGGATTGGAAAACACCTGTGCTGCTCCTCCTCGGAATTCCCAGTGGGATTGGGATTGGAAAGCAGCTTGTGCTGCTCCTCCCTGAAATTCCCAGTGGGATTTGGACCCTCTGGAAAACACCTGTGCTGCTCCTGCCTGGAATTCCCAATGGGATTGGAAAACGCCTGTGCTGCTCCTGCCTGGAATTCCCAGCGGGATCTGGAGCCTCTGGAACCCCCCCCGTGGATCTCCCAATGGGATTGGGATGGGAAAACACCTGTGCTGCCCCTGCCTGGAATTCCCAATGGGATTGGAAAACGCCTGTGCTGCTCCTGCCTGGAATTCCCAGCGGGATCTGGAGCCTCTGGAACCCCCCCCGTGGATCTCCCAATGGGATTGGGATGGGAAAACACCTGTGCTGCCCCTGCCTGGAATTCCCAATGGGATTGGAAAACGCCTGTGCTGCTCCTGCCTGGAATTCCCAGCGGGATCTGGAGCCTCTGGAACCCCTCCCGTGGATCCCCCAATGGGATTGGGATGGGAAAACACCTGTGCTGCTCCTGCCTGGAATTCCCACGTACATCTGAAGCCGCGGGAACCCCTCCCGTGGAACCCCCAATGGGATTGGGATTGGAAAACACATGTGCTGCTCCTGCCTGGAATTCCCAATGGGATTGGGATGGGAAAACACCTGTGCTGCTCCTGCCTGGAATTCCCAATGGGATTGACCCCTGGCAAACACCTGTGCTGCTCCTGCCTGGAATTCCCAGCGGGATCTGGAGCCTCTGGAACCCCTCCCGTGGATCCCCCAATGGGATTGGGATGGGAAAACACCTGTGCTGCTCCTGCCTGGAATTCCCAATGGGATTGACCCCTGGCAAACACCTGTGCTGCTCCTGCCTGGAATTCCCAATGGGATTTGGACCCTCTGGAAAACACCTGTGCTGCTCCTGCCTGGGAATTCCCAGTGGGACGAAACCTCTGGAAAACACCTGTGCTGCTCCTCCTGGGAATTCCCAGTGGGATTGGGATTGGAAAGCACCTGTGCTGCTCCTGCCTGGAATTCCCAGCGGGATCTGAAGCCTCTGGAACCCCCCCCGTGGATCCCCCACCCCGGCCGTGCTCACCTGGCTGCTCCCGCTCCTTGGGGTCTGGCTGGAATTCCGCCTTTCCCGGCTGCTCCTGGCTCCCGGCGCGGCCCTTCCGGAGCCCCTGGCTGGGCACAGTGGGGGTGGCACTGGGGTGGCACCGGGGTGGCACCGGGACCCCCCCGTTCCCGTCCCCATCCCGGTGTCCCCTCACCCCCCCGGCGTTCCCGGCGCGCTCCCGGCTCCGTCGGCGCCGCTGCCGAGTCCCAGGGAGTCCATCAGGTCATCGACGTCGTCCCCAAAGGTGACATCGGGACGGGGGGGCGGGGCTGGGGGGATGGCACTGATGGCATCTGGGATGTCCCTGGGTGCCACCAGCTCTGGGACATCCATGGATGCCACCAGCACTGGCACATCTCAGGGATGTCTCTGGGTGTCACCAATTGGCTCTGGAACACCCCTGGGTGTCACTGACATTGGGACATCCCTGGGTGTCACCAGCTCTGGAACATCTCAGGGACATCCCTGGATTTCACTGACATTGGGACATCCCTGGGCGTCACCAATTGGCTCTGGGACACCCCTGGGTGTCACCGACACTGGAACACCTCAGGGACGTCTCTGGGTCACCAACACTGGGACATCTCCAGGTGTCACAAACACTGGGACATCTCAGGGACATCTCCAATTGGCTCTGGGACATCTCCAGGTGTCACCGACATTGGGACACCCCTGGGTGTCACCAGCACTGGCACATCTCAGGGACATCTCCAGGTGTCACCAACACTGGGACATCTCAGGGACATCCCTGGGTGTCACCAATTGGCTCTGGGACATCTCCAGGTGTCACCGACATTGGGACACCCCTGGGTGTCACCAGCACTGGCACATCTCAGGGACATCTCCAGGTGTCACTGGCTTGGGGACATTCGCAGGTGTCACCAACTCTGAGACACCTCTGAAAGTCACCGGTGCTGGGACATCTCCGGGTGTCCCCAGATCTGGGAATCTCTGTGTCCCCTCCGTGTCCCCTCCCTATCACCCTGTGTTCCCCATCCCAAGGAATGGGGATGGATCCCATGGAATGAGGTTTGATCCCACGGAATGGGGTTTGATCCCACAGCAATGGGGTGGATCCCATGGAATGGGGTTGATCCCACAGGATTGGGGTTGATCCCACAGCAATGGGGATGGATCCCAAGGAATGGGGTTGATCCCATGGAATGAGGTTGATCCCATGGAATGAGGTTGATCATACAGCAATGGGGTTGATCCCATGGAAAGGGGTTTGATCCCACAGCAATGGGGTTTGATCCCACCGCAATGGGGTGGATCCCATGGAATGGGGATGGATCCCATGGAATGAGGTTTGATCCCACGGAATGGGGTTTGATCCCACCGCAATGGGGTGGATCCCATGGAATGGGGATGGATCCCATGGAATGAGGTTTGATCCCACGGAATGGGGTTTGATCCCACCGCAATGGGGTGGATCCCATGGAATGGGGATGGATCCCATGGAATGAGGTTTGATCCCACGGAATGGGGTTTGATCCCACCGCAATGGGGTGGATCCCATGGAATGGGGATGGATCCCATGGAATGAGGTTTGATCCCACGGAATGGGGTTTGATCCCACCGCAATGGGGTGGATCCCATGGAATGGGGATGGATCCCAAGGAATGGGGGTTGATCCCACAGCAACGAGGTTTGATCCCACGGAATGAGGTTGATCCCACAGCAATGGGGTTTGATCCCAAGGAATGGGTTTGATCCCACAGGATTGGGGTTGATCCCATGAAATGGGGTTGATCCCATAGAAAGTGGTTTGATCCCACAGCAATGGGGGTTGATCCCATGGAATGGGGATGGATCCCAAGGAATGGGGTTGATCCCATGGAATGAGGTTGATCCCACAGCAATGGGGTTGATCCCATGGAAAGGGGTTTGATCCCACAGGAATGGGGTTGATCCCACAGCAATGGGGATGGATCCCAAGGAATGGAGTTGATCCCATGGAATGAGGTTGACCCCACAGCAATGGGGTTGATCCCACAGCAGTGGGAGTTGATCCCACAGGAATTCCCGGTACCTTTTTGGGGACCCGGCCCCTTCCCGCCGTGGTTCCCAGGCCTGGACCCGGCTCTGGCCATTCCCAGGATTTCTGCATCCAGCTCGTCCAGCTCGTCCAGCTGATCCGTTGGGTCATGGTGATCCATGGGATCAACTGGATCCTGGTGATCCATGGGATCTGGTGATCCATGGGATCCAGCTCCGGGGTGGGGGGAGCAGCTCCTGCCCTCACCTGCAGCCCAGGAGGGATCCCAAATCCCTTGGGAATTCTGCCCTGCTCACCTTCGCCCCTTCCGTGTTCCCCGCTGGGAATTTCCCACTCTTTGGGAATTCCCCATTCCCCTTTCACTGGGAATTTCCCCACTTCCCTTTGGGAATTTCCCTTCCCCCACTGGGAATTTCCCATTCTTTGGGAATTTCCCCTTTCCCTTTGGGAATTTCCCTTCCCCCACTGGGAATTTCCCATTCTTTGGGAATTTCCTGTTCTTTGGGAATTTCCCTTCCTCCACTGGGAATTTCCCATTCTTTGGGAATTTCCCCTTTCCCTTTGGGAATTTCCCTTCCCCCACTGGGAATTTCCCACTCCCTGTTGGGAACTTCCCATTCCCCATTGGGACTTCTTAGGTTTACATTGGGAATTTCCCGTTTCCCATTGAGAATTTCCCATGTTTTGGGAATTTCCTCTTCCCTGTTTTTTGGAATTCCCCATTTTTTGGGAATTTCCCATTTTTGGGAATTTCCCATTTTCTGTTGGGAATTTCCTGGTTTTGGGGTTTTCTCATTCTTTGGGAATTTCCCGTTCCCCACTGTCCATTTTCGGGTTTTGGGAATTTCCTGGTTGTTGGAAATTTCCTGTTCTTTGGGAATTTCCACTTCTCCACTGGGAACTTCCCATTCCCCATTGGGAATTTCCTGGTCTTTGGAATTTCCCTTTTTTTTTGGAATTTCCTGTTCCTTGGGAATATCCCACTCTCCATCGGGAATTTCCCAGTTTTGGGAATTTCCCGTTTCTTGGGATTTCTCCCTCTCGACCCTGATCCCGGACACAGCCCAGGTGAGGGGGTGGGGCGGGGCCCCAGGTGCTCCCAGGTGAGCACACCTGGAGAACGAGGCTCAGCCCGGCCTGGGTGGGGGAGGGGCTCACCTGGGCCCACCTGAGCTCTCCACTTCTCTACTGGGAACTTCCCATTCCCCGTTGGGAATTTCCTGGTCTTTGGAATTTCCCTTTTTTTTTGGAATTTCCTGTTCCTTGGGAATATCCCACTCTCCATCGGGAATTTCCCGGTTTTGGGAATTTCCCGTTTCTTGGGATTTCTCCCCCTCGACCCTGATCCCGGGCACAGCCCAGGTGAGGGGGTGGGGCGGGGCCCCAGGTGCTCCCAGGTGAGCACACCTGGAGAACGAGGCTCAGCCCGGCCTGGGTGGGGGAGGGGCTCACCGGGGCCCACCTGAGCTCACCTGGGCCCACCTGGGGTCACCTGAGCTCACCTGAGCCCACCTGAGCTCACCTGGGCTCACCTGGGGTCACCTGAGCCCACCTGAGCTCACCTGGGCTCACCTGCAGGAAGGGGGCGTGGGAACCTCGGGAGGGCGGAGCCGGGGCCTCCTCTGGAAACAAGGGAGGGGTCAGGGATGGACACGGAGACAGGTGGGAATGGGGAGGGCAGGACATCCCCCCAGGTGAGCCCAGGTGAGCCCAGGGCATCCCCCCAGGTGAGCCCAGGGCATCCCCCCAGGTGAGCCCCAGGTGAGCCCAGGGCATCCCCCCAGGTGAGCCCAGGTGAGCCCCAGGTGAGCCCAGGCCATCCCCCCAGGTGAGCCCAGGGCATCCCCCCAGGTGAGCCCCAGGTGATCCTGGGGAAGGGGTTTCCCTCTAGGTGACCCCAGCTGTTCCCAGGTGATCCCCTCCCCAGTCACCAAGGTGACCCCAGGTGACCCCCCCCAGGTGATCCCCTCCAGGTGACCCCCCCAGGAGTTCCCAGGTGACCACCCAGGTGACCCCCCCAGGTGACCCCCTTGGGAGCTCCCACTTTACCATCGGATCCCAGGAGCTCCCCGAGCACGTCCCCGATGGGATCTGGAACAGGAGAGAGCCCAGGTGAGCCCAGGTGGGTTCCACACACCAGGCAGGTGGGAAAAGCTCCTGGAACACCTCACCTGTGTCCTAGAACACCTCACCTGTCTCTAGAACACCTCACCTGTGTTGGAACATCTCACCTGTCTCTGGGACATCTCACCTGTGTCTAGAACACCTCACCTGTGTCCCAGAACATCTCACCTGTGTCCTAGAACACCTCACCTGTGTCTAGAACATCTCACCTGTCTCTTAGAACACCTCCCCTGTCTCTGGAACATCCCACCTGTCTCTGGGACACCTCACCTGTGTCTAGAACATCTCACCTGTCTCTTAGAACACCTCCCCTGTCTCTGGAACATCCCACCTGTCTCTGGGACACCTCACCTGTGTCTAGAACATCTCACCTGTCTCTTAGAACACCTCACCTGTCTCTGGAACATCCCACCTGTCTCTGGGACACCTCACCTGTGTCCCAGAACACCTCACCTGTGTCTAGAACATCTCACCTGTCTCTTAGAACACCTCACCTGTCTCTGGAACATCCCACCTGTCTCTGGGACACCTCACCTGTGTCCCAGAACATCTCACCTGTCTCTTAGAACACCTCACCTGTCTCTTAGAACACCTCACCTGTCTCTTAGAACACCTCACCTGTCTCTTAGAACACCTCACCTGTCTCTTAGAACACCTCACCTGTCTCTTAGGACACCTCACCTGTCTCTGGGACACCTCACCTGTGTCCCAGAACACCTCACCTGTCTCTGGGACACCTCACCTGTCCCCTGGGACATTCCCACCCCGCTCCATCCCAGCATTCCCAGGGACCCAAATCCCCTGGAGAGCAGGTGGGGACAGGTGAGGGGGATGAGGACAGGTGAGGACAGGTGGGAGCGCTCACCTGGCGAGCTGCTCCGGGCCCCGGCAGCCTGCGGGAAGACAAAATTCCCTTGGGAGAAACGGAAGCACCGAAATCTCCCCACACGGCAGAGGTGAGACAGGAGGGGTTCCCACCTGGACCCTCTCACCTGGATCCCCTCGCCGGTCTCCCCTCACTCACCCTGGCCCGTCCCGGCCTGTCCGCCATTCCCGGGCGGTCCCAGCTCCGCCGCCCGCTACCGGCTCCGGCCCCCGCGCTCAGCGCCGCCCCGGCCGCGGCCCTGAGGGGAGAGGGAGGCGCCGCTCGGGTCCCGGTCCCGTTCCGAGTCCCGCTCCCGGTCCCGTTCCCTCTCCCGTTCCCGCCCGGGGCTCCGCCGCCTCCCTCACCCGCTCCCGCGCTCGCCATGGGCGCCGCCATATTGCGCGCCGTCCTCATGGAAGGCCCCCGCTGCCATAGCAACGGGGCTGCCCCGCTCGGCGCCTGATTGGAAAGCCGCCGTTACCATAACAACGAGGCTACCCGCGCGCCGCCCCAAGGAAGGCCCCCCCGCTGCCATGGTGACGGGGCTGCCCCGAGCAGCGCCTGACCCGAGCCTCTGTCGCGATTCTCCTCCTATCGCCGGCGATTCCCCGGTATCGCGGGTTTATCCTGTCGGGAACTCTACGTTCCTCCCCAGCCGGGATCCAGGCTCGGGTACTCCCGCAGGAAACATCGCGATATCGCGACACAACCCCCGGATATCGCCAGAAAATCCCAAAAATCGCCCGGAGGCCCAAAAATCGCTTTTATTGATCAACAAACGGGGCCAGGCCGGAAATGGGGGAGGGGACTGGGCCGTACTGGGATATACTGGGAGCACTGGGCTGGACTGGGTTGGACCGGTCCGGACTGGGTTGGACTGGGCGCACTGGGACTGCTGGACTGGGTTGGACCGGTCTGGACTGGTTTGGACTGGGTTGGACTGGTCCGGACTGGGAGCACTGGGACTGCTGGACTGGTCTGGACTGGGTTGGACCGGTCCGGACCGGTTTGGACTGGGAGCACTGGGACTGCTGGACTGGTCTGGACTGGGTTGGACCGGTCCGGACCGGTTTGGACCGGTCTGGACTGGTCCGGACTGGTGGGGCCCTACTGGTAGTAGAGCTCCAGGTTCATCCCGTCGTGGATCTCATCTGGAGGCGCCGTCAAGGAAAACAAATTTGGGGTTTTGGGGTTGAAGGACTTTGGGGAGAGTTTCTGGGTTTTTGGGGTTCTGGGGTTTTTGGGGTTCTGGGAGTGCTTGAGGTTATGGGGGTGTTTGGGTTTTTGGGGGGATTTTGGGGTTCTGGGGATTTTGGGGTTGGATTTTGGGGTTCTGCAGTTTTTGGGGTCGGGTTTTTGGGGTCGGGTTTTGGGGTTCTGGGGGTTTTTGGGGTCCCCCAAAGCCCTCAGATGCTGCCTTAGAACCCCCCAAACCCCCCATGTGCCCCCCAGAGCCCCGGGGCGCCCCCCAGGTGCCCCCAGACCATTTTTTGAGCACGATCTTGTCCCAGCGGGTGCCGGTCTGCGCCGCTATCAGCTTCTTCAGGTCCCGGATCGAGTCCTCGGGGCTGCGCCGCCGTCAAGGAAACGGGGACACAAACACAGCCCAAAACACCCCAAAACTGCCCCAAAAACACCTGCCCTAAAACTGCCCCAAAAACACCCCAAAACTAGCCCAGACACACCCCAAAACTGCCCCAAAACCGGCTCAAAACAACCCAAAACCTGCCCTAAAACTGCCCCAAAAACACCCCAAAACTGCCCCAAAACAACCCCAAAATACCCCAAAACCAGCCTAAAACCAGCCCAAAACCTGCCCCAAAACCAGCCCAAAAACACACCCCAAAATCCTCCAAAACCGCCTCAAGACAACCCCAAAAGCACCCCAAAACCAATCCCCAAATCTTCCCCCAAACCCTTCCCAAAACCTGCCCCAAGCACCCCAAACACCCCAAAACCTCACAAACACCTCCCTGAGACCTCCTCAAAACCCCAAAATCTCCCCAAACCCTCAAATCCTTCCTAAAACACCCCCAAAACACCCCAAAATATCCCCAAAACACCCCCAAATATCCCCAAAAGACTCCAAAAGCTCCCTTAAAACCTCCCTAAAGCTCCCCAAAACCCCAAAATCTCCCCAAAACCTCTCTCAATACCCCAACCCCCCCAAAACTTCTCAAAACTCCCCCCAATCTTCAAATCCCCCCAAAACCCTGCCCAAAGCCTCCCCCAAACCTCCAATCCCCCACAGAACACCCAAAAACTTCCCCAAATCCCCCCTAAACCTCCCCCAAATC
>NW_024501115.1:0-5308 GCF_017590055.1 Onychostruthus taczanowskii | reverse complement strand
GGGGAAAAAAGGGAAAAAGGGAAATGGGGAAATGGAGAAAGGCAATGGGGAAAATGAGAAAAAAAGGGGGAAAATGGGAAAAAAAAGGGGGGGAAGGGGAAAAGGGGGAAATGGGGAAAAAGGAAAAATGGGAATATGGGAAACGGAAATGGGAAAAAGGAGAAAAAAGAGGAAAAAGCGGGAAAAGGGGAAAAAAGAGAGAAAAGGAAAAGGAGAAAAAGAGAGAAAGGAAAGAAAAGGGGAAAAGGGAAACCCGGGAGGGAAAGGGGAGGGAAAAGGGGCGGAGAGGGGCAAAGGGACGGGAAGAGAAGGAAAAGCGGAGCGGGAAAGGAACGGGAGCAAAGCGGGAAGGGGAGAGCGGTCGGTAACGGAGGCAGCGGAACGGGAAAAGTCCCGGTTCCACCCCCGGGGCCGCGGCAGAACCGCCCCCGCTCCCTCCCGCCGCACCCCGGGCACCTCCCGAGCCCCTTGGGGACCCCCAAATCCCCCCCGGGAGCCCCAAATCCCCCCCGGGCCCGCCCGGTACCTCCCGGGGCCGCCTCGCTCCGCCACAGCCGCGCCGGAACCGGGAGTGACGTCACAGGGAGGCGCCGGAAGTGGCGTCAGCTGTCACCGCCAAGATGGCGGCGGGGCCTGAGGGGAAAGGGCGGGAAATGTTTGTTGTTCATGTTTATAAATTGAAAGCGTTTATAAATTGATGGAAGTTTATAAATTGATAACGCTTGTGCATTGATTAAAGTTTTCTCCCCAAAGTCGCTTTTTTTATTCTTCTCGGTTTGAGCAAAAGCGGCTTCAGGGCCTCATCCCGACCCCGCGGCGGGAACTTCCACCCCAAATCCGCCCTAAATCCGCCCCAAATCTGCCCTAAATCCCCCAAACACCCCCAAATTCCTCCAAATCCCCCCATATTCACCCTAAATCCACCCCAAATCCACCCTAAATCCCCCCAAATCTGCCCCAAATCCCCCCCAAATCCACCCTAAATCCACCCCAAATCCACCCCAAATCTGCCTTAAACCCCCCCAAATTCCCTCCAAAAGCCCCAGATCCCTCCAACTCTGCCCCAAATCCCCCCAAAATCTGCCCTAAATCCCCCCAAATCCGGCCCAAATCCCCCTCAGATCTCCCCGAATCCAACCCAAATCCCCCAAATCCCCCCAAAATCTGCCCTAAATCCCCCCAAATCCGACCCAAATCCCCCTCAGATCCCCGCAAATCCCGCCAAAAACTCCCAAATCAGCCCCAAATCCCCCCTAAATCCTCTCAAATCCCCCCAAATCCAATCAAAATCCCCTAAATCCCCCCATATTCACCCTAAATCCCCCCCAAATCCACCCCAAATTCCCCCAAATCTTGGGACAAAGCGGGGATTTGGGGGGGGATCTGGGGGATGGAATTCCCAGAGCAGCTGCGGCCACGGATGGAGGGATTTTGGGATGAATTTTGGGATGGAGGACCCAGCCGAGGATGGAGATTTGGGATGGATTTCTGGGATGGAGGTTGGGGATAGAGGGCAGGGAGGGGTTTTGGGATGGATTTTGGGATGAAGGTCAGGGATGGATTTTGGGATAATCCCCCAAATCCCCCAAACCCTCACAGATCCCCCAAATCCCCCCATATTCACCCTAAATCCCCCCCAAATCCACCCCAAATTCCCCCAAATCTTGGGACAAAGCGGGGATTTGGGGGGATTTGGGGGGAATTGAGGGGATTTTGGGGGGATCTGGGGGATGGAATTCCCAGAGCAGCTGCGGCCACGGATGGAGGGCAGGGATGGATTTTGGGATGGAGGACCCACCCGAGGATGGAGATTTGGGATGAATTTCTGGGATGGAGGTTGGGGATAGAGGGCAGGGAGGGGTTTGGGAAGGATTTTGGGATGAAGGTTTGGGATGGATTTTGGGATGAAGGTTTGGGAAGGATTTTGGGATGGATTTTGGGATGAAGGTCTGGGATGGATTTTGGGATGAAGGTTTGGGAAGGATTTTGGGATGGATTTTGGGATGAAGGTCGGGGATGGAGGATGCGGCCAGGGCTGAAGGTCAGTGTGGAGATCACAGCCAGGGATGAATTTCTGGGATGATGGTCTGGGATGGAGCACACAGCCGAGGATGGAGATTTGGGATGGATTTTGGGATGAAGATTTGGGATGGAGGTCTGGGATGGATTTTGAGATGAAGGTTTGGGATGAAGGTTTGGGATGGAGGTCTGGGATGGAGAGAAGACCCAACCAGGGACGGAGGTCTGTACTGAAGATGTGGGATGAAGGTGGGGGATGGATTTTGGGATGAAGGTCTGGGATGGATTTTGGGATGAAGGTCAGGGATGGATTTTGGGATGGAGGTCTGGGATGGATTTTGGGATGAAGATTTGGGATGGAGTTCTGGGATGGAGGTCAGGGATGGATTTTGAGATGAAGGTCAGGGATGGATTTTGGGATGAAGATTTGGGATGGAGTTCTGGGATGGAGGTCAGGGATGGATTTTGAGATGAAGGTCAGGGATGGATTTTGGGATGAAGATTTGGGGATGGATTTTGGGATGAAGGTCTGGGATGGATTTTGGGATGGAGGTCTGGGATGGATTTTGGGAGGAAGGTCAGGGAGCACTGGATGAGCAGAGGCTCCCCCAGGCCACCTCCCAAAAGGACATCAGCCATGGGGGCACCAGCTGGAGCTGTGGGGTGGGGACAGGGACAGGGACAGGGACGGGGACAGGGACAGGGACAGGGACAGGGACAGGGACAGGGACGGGGACAGGGACAGGGACAGGGACAGGGACAGGGACAGGGACAGGGACAGGGACAGGGACAGGGACAGGGACAGGGACAGGGACAGGGACAGGACACAGGGAATGGCTTCAAACTGACAGGGAGTAGGTTTGGGAATAGATAAAAAAATAGATATTAAGAGGAATTAGATGAATAGATAATAGATATTAGGAGGAATTTCTCCCCTGATAGGGTGGGCAGGCCCTGGCAGAGGGTGCCCAGAGCAGCTGGGGCTGCCCCTGGATCCCTTTTTGGGATGAAGGTTTGGGAAGGATTTTGGGATGAAGGTTTGGGATGGATTTTGGGATGAAGGTTTGGGAAGGATTTTGGGATGAAGGTTTGGGATGGATTTTGGGATGAAGGTTTGGGAAGGATTTTGGGATGAAGGTTTGGGATGGATTTTGGGATGAAGGTTTGGGAAGGATTTTGGGATGAAGGTTTGGGATGGATTTTGGGATGAAGGTTTGGGAAGGATTTTGGGATGAAGGTTTGGGATGGATTTTGGGATGAAGGTTTGGGAAGGATTTTGGGATGAAGGTTTGGGATGGATTTTGGGATGAAGGTTTGGGAAGGATTTTGGGATGAAGGTTTGGGATGGATTTTGGGATGAAGGTTTGGGAAGGATTTTGGGATGAAGGTTTGGGATGGATTTTGGGATGAAGGTTTGGGAAGGATTTTGGGATGAAGGTTTGGGATGGATTTTGGGATGAAGGTTTGGGAAGGATTTTGGGATGAAGGTTTGGGATGGATTTTGGGATGAAGGTTTGGGAAGGATTTTGGGATGAAGGTTTGGGATGGATTTTGGGATGAAGGTTTGGGAAGGATTTTGGGATGAAGGTTTGGGATGGATTTTGGGATGAAGGTTTGGGAAGGATTTTGGGATGAAGGTTTGGGATGGATTTTGGGATGAAGGTTTGGGAAGGATTTTGGGATGAAGGTTTGGGATGGATTTTGGGATGAAGGTTTGGGAAGGATTTTGGGATGGATTTTGGGATGAAGGTCTGGGATGGATTTTGGGATGAAGGTTTGGGAAGGATTTTGGGATGGATTTTGGGATGAAGGTCGGGGATGGAGGATGCGGCCAGGGCTGAAGGTCAGTGTGGAGATCACAGCCAGGGATGAATTTCTGGGATGATGGTCTGGGATGGAGCACACAGCCGAGGATGGAGATTTGGGATGGATTTTGGGATGAAGATTTGGGATGGAGGTCTGGGATGGATTTTGAGATGAAGGTTTGGGATGAAGGTTTGGGATGGAGGTCTGGGATGGAGAGAAGACCCAACCAGGGACGGAGGTCTGTACTGAAGATGTGGGATGAAGGTGGGGGATGGATTTTGGGATGAAGGTCTGGGATGGATTTTGGGATGAAGGTCAGGGATGGATTTTGGGATGGAGGTCTGGGATGGATTTTGGGATGAAGATTTGGGATGGAGTTCTGGGATGGAGGTCAGGGATGGATTTTGAGATGAAGGTCAGGGATGGATTTTGGGATGAAGATTTGGGATGGAGTTCTGGGATGGAGGTCAGGGATGGATTTTGAGATGAAGGTCTGGGATGGATTTTGGGAGGAAGGTCAGGGAGCACTGGATGAGCAGAGGCTCCCCCAGGCCACCTCCCAAAAGGACATCAGCCATGGGGGCACCAGCTGGAGCTGTGGGGTGGGGACAGGGACAGGGGTGCTCCAGGATCCCGATGTTCCAGGGATTCTCCTCTCCCAGGTCCCAGTGCTCCCGGATCCCGGTGCTCCAGGGATTCTCCTCTCCCACGTCCCAGTGCTCCAGGATCCCGATGTTCCAGGGATTCTCCTCTCCCAGGTCCCGGTGCTCCGGGCCCGGCTCCCCGCGGCGGGATCCGCGGGATTTGGGGCTGGGGGCGCAGTGGGATGTGCCGGAGCTCAGGGAATTCCCCAGCACCTTCACCCGGGAGCGGCTGACACAAACACAATTATCATTTGTTATAACATTTATGACACAGATCCACAGGATAATAGTGGCTTTTCACGTTATTTCCATATTATCATTTAATTTCGTTATATTTCCATATGGTTGGCTATTCAAAAATAGCAATAGAATTTATGTTTGGTGTTACAGTAACTTTATTATAAATATGCAGTTTTTCTTTCTGTTTTTAATTAAGATTAGACATAATAATTGTTATAAATAGATATTATAATATTTGCCTTTTGCAAATACTAAAATGGATTTATTAATATAATATCTATTTAATATAATATTAAATTAATATTAATATTTATAATAATATCTATTTAATATAATATTAAAATGGATTTCATATGTGTGATGTTAAAGTAGCTTTGTTATCAAGACAGTTTTTATTTCTGTTTTTAAATTAAGTTTAGTGATTGTTACAGGTACAAATTATAATGCATATTATAAATAATATATGCATATAATATGTATATATGCATATATGCATCTAATATGCATCTAAAATATGTATTATAATACATATTATGTGCTATGTATAATATACACAGTATACTTCTACACTGTAATATATAATAATATATAATTATATA
>NW_024501114.1:0-862 GCF_017590055.1 Onychostruthus taczanowskii | reverse complement strand
TTCTGGGTTTTTTTGGGGTATTTTTTGGGGGGTTGTTTTTATTAATTTTCCCATGAAGATTCCTGCCTTTCCCGTTGATATTTTGGGTTTTTGGGGTGGATTTTGGAGGTTTTTGGGGTTTTTTTGTGGGAATTTCTGGGGTATTTTTTTGGGTTTGTTTTTATTAATTTTCCCATGAAGATTCCTGCCTTTCCCGTTGATATTTTGGGTTTTTGGGCTGGATTTTGGGGGTTTTTGGGGTGGATTTTGGGGGTTTTTGGGGGTTTTTGGGCTGGATTTTGGGGTTTTTTGGTGGGAATTTTTGGGGTATTTTTTTTGGGTTTTTTTTGGGAATTTTCCCATGAAGATTCCTTACTTTTCCCATTGATATTTTGGGATTTTTTGCCCGTTTCCCCCCGCAGAGGGCAGACCCACAAGGTTTGTGTCCTGATCTGTAACTCGCCCCCGTACCTGCTGCCCGCCGTCGAGAGCACCACGTACTCGGGGTACAGCACCGAGAGCCTGGTGCAGAGGATCGCCGAGGTTTGGGGAAAATTTGGGAAAATTTGGGGGTTTTTGGGGTTCTGGGATTTTTGGGAATTTTTTGGGATTTTTTTGGGATTTTTTGGGGGTGATTTTGGGGGGTTTTGGGGGAGTTTTTTGCATTTATTTTGGATTTTCATTGTATTTTTTGGTGGTTTTATTTGGGATTTTTTAGGTTCTTTTGGGGTTTTTTGGAGGATTTTTGGGGTTTTTTGGGTTTTGGGATTTTTGGGGGGCAGATTTGGGTTGGTTTTGGGTTTTTTTAGGGGATTTTTTTGGGATTTTTAGGGGTTTTTTTGGGGGGTTTTTGGCCTTCCTGCAGCACGTACTCGGGGTACAG
>NW_024501113.1:0-862 GCF_017590055.1 Onychostruthus taczanowskii | reverse complement strand
AAAAAAAAATCTGCATTACAGGCAAACCTGCAGATGATGATGTTAAGCTTGGAGCCCTCAAGTTGAAACCCAATACTAAGATAATGATGATGGGCACTCGTGAAGAGAGTTTGGTAAATAATTTGCTTGTTTATTAGCTTAAACAGCAAAAGATGCTCAGTTTCTTCTAATTGTGATTTTAAATTTTGAATTTTCCAGTTATCATTTTAAAAAATGATAGTACAATAGATTTCTGTTGGTGTTTTTTAATATAAAATAAATTTTGCTGCAGAACTCTTAGAGCAGTGTACTCATGAAATTCCTGTGGTGTTCTGCACTTGAAGTGCAAACCTATTATTGTGATACTCACTAACTTTTTAAACCTGAACAATCATCACTATACTTTAGTAATTCTTTCCACTAGTAAAGTGAAACAATTTTGGTTAAACAGTACTCCTGCCCTGTATCCATTGTTATTTTCCCTCTCTGATCCTTGTTGTCTTTTATTATTTTCATTCCTCTAGGAAGATGTCCTTGGGCCACCTCCAGATAATGATGATGTGGTCAATGACTTTGACATTGAAGAGGAAGTTGTGGAAGTAGAAAATAGGTTAGGAGTTCAAGCTGTTAAAACAGTTTGTTATTGACTGTAGAGTGTACATTTTAATTAACTGTAACTTTTTGCACTGTTACATCAGGGAAGAAAATCTACTAAAAATTTCCCGTAGAGTTAAAGAATACAAGGTGGAAATTCTGAATCCCCCTAGAGAAGGAAAAAAGCTACTGGTGCTAGATGTTGATTATACACTATTTGGTGAGTTTTTATGCAATTTGTGGGTTTTGTTTGTTTAAGAGTTCGATTTATTTGCCAGATCAGGTTTCT
>NW_024501112.1:0-870 GCF_017590055.1 Onychostruthus taczanowskii | reverse complement strand
GTGGGGAAAAGTGGTGTGACAGGATGGACTTGCCTGCTGTCTCCTTCCTCAGGAAAGCAAGGAGGGCTGCTGGGGAGTTCCCAGCCTAAGAGCCTAATCCCCAGATGAGTGGGATGGGGGCAGTCAGCAAAAGTGCTGCTCTTCCTTATTGGGGTCTAGGAATGAGAGAATAATGCTGTGGGGTGGCTCAAGCAGTGAGTCCACATTTTCATCATCTGTCCAAGATTCCATGGCTTGTCCTTGATACCACAGAATTGAACGAGCCACCGTGTTTCTGTCCTCTATCCTATGAATAATGTCGCTAAGTGACTTAGATAAAATGGCAATGGGATTCCATCCCATCTTAACTCCAAGTGAACATGTCAAGAAAGGGAATGATGCAATTCTAACAGGATGCCAAGGTCACCTGCTGGGTAGAAACCCTGAGCCAAGGAAGATGGTACAATTGTTGGAGCAGCGAGCGCTGCTCAAGGAATCAACTGTTAGAAACAGGAACAGTGCAAAATGGATAAGTCATGGAGCAACTTAGTGCAAACATATTGCTGTTCTGAAAACCAGCAATACTTCTATAGCCAGCATCCACCTGCTTTGTTATTGATCTAGACATCCCAGAGTCAGTCTTGCTGCAGTGTCTAATCTATGGTGAAAGTAAGAGGAGGATTTTACAGAGGTGCTGAAGGGGCTAGGATGGCTGGCCCTATCTTGGTATTCCCCGGGTATCCTTTATCTGTCATGAATGCCGTTGAGGATCAGAGGAACAAAGGTTCTGTTCCTTGCTGGGGTCCTTTGGTCGTGCTTACTCCACTGTGAATACTGGTGCTTACTTAAGCCTGACTGTGCAGTATGACATCAACCACATACATCTAAAGA
>NW_024501111.1:0-862 GCF_017590055.1 Onychostruthus taczanowskii | reverse complement strand
GAGGGGCTCCAATAAATTGCAGGAAAGTTTTGGGGTGGCTCTGCCTCCTCCAGCACTGTTGTTCCATGATCAGGAGTGGGCAGGACACTGGTATGAATGGGATGGGATAGGATCAGATCAGAAAAATTGGAATATTTGTGTTGAAAGGGAGCTGCAATGATCATTTTAACTGCCCAGACATTCCTGTGGCTGTTGTGCCAGCAGGACCTGGCTTTCCCTGGCTGCTCCATTCCCTGGAGAGGGGATGGACACCAACCCAAGTGCCAGGAGCTGGATAAATATGCAGGTCCCGGGGCTTTGGGGCAGATTTATGAGCAAACAGTTGTGGTTTGTTTTCCAGGAAACAACCCCTGATTAGAGGCAGATGAACCCTCTTGGGGTCTGGCCATGGATTTATTTCTACCAGAAACAAGGATTTATCTGATTAACTGCCCTTCCTGCAGGAACAGGAATGTTTTGGGTGCAGACAGGCACGGGGAGGTGAGGAGGTCTCCAGGGTGCAGCCCGTGGCATTCCATCTCTTTGGCAGTGTCCTTCCAGAGCCTGCTGGTGCCAGCTCGGGTCAGTGGGCACTGACTGGTACCAGGGCATTGTACAGATGGCAAAGTGCCTCATTCTGGTCACTCCTGGTGGATTACTGGGGGCAAAGACAAGGTCCCAGCCCAGCTGGAATAACGATTCCCAACCCAAGAATGGTTGGGAATTGAGCTGGGAATGGGAAGGGAGAAGCAGAGCCATCGTTTGGGTTTGGAGGGAAAGGGTGTCGCCCTTCCTGGGTGGATTTCGGGAAGGCTGAGGGGAGGTGGGTGGTTAGAGCTGGAGGTGATGCCTGGAACAGAGGTTAGAGAGAGCTAAAAGAATG
>NW_024501110.1:0-863 GCF_017590055.1 Onychostruthus taczanowskii | reverse complement strand
GGTGCGGGTCCAGGTGAGGATGTTCCCCTCCGAGTCCCCGGTCAGCAGCGCCCCGGCCGCGTCGAAGATGAAGCACTGGATGAACTTGGGCTTCTTGTACTTCTAAAATAGGGGAAAGGGCTCAGAGACCCCAAAAACCCGCCCCAAAAACCTAAAAACCTACCCTAAAAACCTCAAATCCCCACAAAACCCGCCCCAAAAACCTCAAATCATCACAAAACCCACCCCAAAAACCCCAAATCATCATAAAACCCACCCCAAAAACCCCAAATCATCACAAAACCCACCCTAAAAACCCCAAATCATCATAAAACCCACCCTAAAAAACGCCAAGTCCCCACCCCAAAAACCCCAAATCCTCAAAAAAACCACTCCAGAAACACCAAATCCCCCAATCCAAAAACCCCAAATCCAAAAAAAAACCACCCTAAAAACCCCAAATCCCCACAAAACCCACCCTAAAAAAACCCAAATCATCACAAAACTCACCCCAAAAACCCCAAATCATCACAAAACCCACCCTAAAAACCCCAAATCCCCACAAAACCCACCCTAAAAAAACCCAAATCATCACAAAACTCACCCCAAAAACCCCAAATCATCACAAAACCCACCCTAAAAACCCCAAATCCCCACAAAACCCACCCTAAAAAAACCCAAATCATCACAAAACTCACCCCAAAAACTCCAAACCACCCCAAAACCACCCCCAAGCCCTTCAAACCCTCTCAGAACCCGCCCTAAACCCAAACCCCAAATCCCATCCCAAATCCCCCAAACCTCAAATGACCCCAAACCCCAAAGGTGCCCAAATCCTCCAAACCCCCTCAGAACCCACCCCAAATGACCCCAAATGTGCCCAA
>NW_024501109.1:0-803 GCF_017590055.1 Onychostruthus taczanowskii | reverse complement strand
TTGTGTTTTCCCCAAATTTCAGGTTTTCCCCCAAAATTTTGGATATTTCCCCCCAATTTTTTAGTGTTTGTTCCCCTTTTTTTGGTGTTTTCCCCAAATGTCAGGGGGTTTTTTCCCAAAATTTGTGATTTTGCCCCAAATTTTTTAGTGGTTTTTTACCATTTTTTGGGGTTTTTTCCCCAAAATTTGAGTTTTCCCCCAATTTTTTGCTGTTTTCCCTCTCTCTCTTTTTTTTTTTTTTTTTTGGTGTTTTCCCAATTTAAGTTTTTCCCAAAATTTGGATTTTCCCCCCAATATTTTGGTGTTTTTTCCCTCAATTTTCAGGGTTTTTTCCCAAAATTTGGATTTTTCCCCCCAATATTTTGGTGGTTTTTTCCCTCAATTTTCAGGGTTTTTTCCCAAAATTTGGATTTTTCCCCAAAATTTTTTGGTGTGTTTTCCCCAAATTTCAGAGTTTTTCCCCAAAATTTGGGATCCCCCCCCAATTTTTTTCTCTTTTCCCCCATTTTTTTTTTGCTCTTTTCCCCAATTTAAGTTTTTTTTCCCAAAATTTGGATTTCCCCCCCAATTTTTTGGTGTTTTCTCCCCAAAATTCGGGTTTTTCCTCCCATTTTTTGGTGCTTTTTCTCCCCAAAGTTTGTGTTTTCCCCAAATTTCAGGTTTTATTTCCCAAAATTTGAGATTTTCCCCCCAACTTTTTGCTGTTTTGTCCCTTTTTTTGTGTGTGTTTTCCCCAATTTCAGTTTTTTTCCCAAAATTCGGCGTTTTCCCCCAATTTTTTTGGTGTGTTTTCCCCAAATTTC
>NW_024501108.1:0-863 GCF_017590055.1 Onychostruthus taczanowskii | reverse complement strand
GCGTTGTCACTTTGGGACCCTCCGCAGGGTCGTTGTCGCCCCGTGTAATTGTCACTCTGGGACCCCCAAGGTGTCACTGTCACTCTGGGACCCCCGAGGTGTCATTGTCACTCTGGGACCCCCGAGGTGTCACTGTCACTCTGGGACCCTCCTCAGGGTCACTGGCACTCGGAGAGCCCCGTGTAATTGTCACTCTGGGACCCCCAAGGTGTCACTGTCACTCTGGGACCCCCGAGGTGTCATTGTCACTCTGGGACCCCCGAGGTGTCACTGTCACTCTGGGACCCTCCTCAGGGTCACTGGCACTCGGAGAGCCCCGTGTAATTGTCACTCTGGGACCCCCAAGGTGTCACTGTCACTCTGGGACCCCCGAGGTGTCATTGTCACTCTGGGACCCCCGAGGTGTCACTGGCGCTCTGGGACCCTCAAGGTGTCAGTGTCACTCAGAGAGCCCCGGTCCTTTTCCCTTGGAGTCCCCCGAGGTGTCACTGGCACTCTGGGACCCTCCCCAGTGTCATTGTCACTCTGGGACCCCCGAGATGTCACTGGCACTCTGGGACCCTCCGCAGGGTCACTGGCACTCGGAGAGCCCCGTGTCATTGTCACTCTGGGACCCCCGAGGTGTCATTGTCACTCTGAGACCCCCTGGTCCTTGTCCCTTGGGGTCCCCAGGGGTGTCATTGTCCCCTGGAATGCCGCGGGGGTGTCCTCTGTGTCCCCAAGGTCCCCAGGGTGTCCCGGGGTGATGTCCCCAAGGTCCGGGGTGATGTCCCCAAGGTCCGGAGCTGTCCTGGGTGATGTCCCCAATGTCTGGGGTGATGTCCCCAAGGTCCGGGGCTGTCCTGGGTGATGTCCCCAATGTC
>NW_024501107.1:0-863 GCF_017590055.1 Onychostruthus taczanowskii | reverse complement strand
TGGGGTGATTTGGGGTGATTTTTGGGTTGATTGGTGTAATTTTGATGTAATTTTAGGATGATTTGGGGACGGTTTTGGGGTGATTTTGGTGTAATTTTGGTGATTTTTGGGGTGATTTGGGGGGATTTTTGGGGTGATTTGGGGGGATTTTTGGGGTGATTTGGGGGGATTTTTGGGGTGATTTGGGGGGATTTTTGGGGTGATTTGGGGGGATTTTTGGGGTGATTTGGGGGGATTTTTGGGGTGATTTGGGGGGATTTTTGGGGTGATTTGGGGGGATTTTTGGGGTGATTTGGGGGGATTTTTGGGGTGATTTGGGGGGATTTTTGGGGTGATTTGGGGGGATTTTTGGGGTGATTTGGGGGGATTTTTGGGGTGATTTGGGGTGATTTTTGGGTGATTTTTGGGGTATTTTTGGTGATTTTTGGGGTGATTTTTGTGTAATTTTGATGTAATTCCGGGGTGATTTTGGGTGATTTTTGGGGTGATTTGGGCTGATTTTTGGGGTGATTTTGGTGTAATTTTGATGTAATTCCGGGGTGATTTTGGGTCAGTTTCGGGGTGATTTTTGGGGTGATTTTGGTGCAATTTTGATGTAATTTTAGGATGATTTGGGGATGGTTTTGGGGTGATTTTGGTGTAGTTTTGGTGATTTTTGGGGTGATTTGGGGTGATTTTTGGGGTGATTTTGGTGTGATTTTGGTGATTTTTGGGGTGATCTGGGGTGATTTTGGTGTAATTTTGGTGATTTTTGGGGTGATTTTGGTGTAATTTTGAAGTAATTTGGGGGTGATTTGGGGGTGGTTTTGGGGACGATTCTGGGGTGATTTTGGAGTGATTTTTTGGGTTATTTTGGGGTGATT
>NW_024501106.1:0-854 GCF_017590055.1 Onychostruthus taczanowskii | reverse complement strand
TATAGAGCAGTGATCTGATAATGCTGTTTGCAATTTGTGATCTACCAAACTCTGGTGTCCTTATCTGGAAAATTGGTGCTTCTTGCATTTTTTCTCCATTGTGTTTTGTGAGGATTTTTCTTGTATTTTTGTTGTTATTGAGGTTTTTTGGTTGGTTTTGGAGGGAATTAGTCCTCATTGCAGTGCTTTGCATTTATCCATACTGACTTGCACCTGTGTATTTCAGACCTTTTCTTCAATTTCTCAAGATCATTCCCAGAGCACTAATAGCTTTTTCTGTTATCACATTCTGTTTCTATTTAATCAATCAACAGCAATTTGAATTTTCTTCTCGAATTTTGTTTTGTTTGGTTATTTACATGGAAAAACAGAAGCAGTCTGCTAAAAATATATGTCCATGCATTTGTATGTGCTGTTTCATTTAAAATACTGCCTTGTGTCTGGCAATATTTAGTATGAATGGGAATGTTCAGAAAAATTTGTAGGAGCAGATGGAAAACCAGTTTGGAAAACTCTGAGGGGAAGAGTGATCCAGTAGAGGCTTTGAGTCTAAAAATCTTCCATGGGGAGCAGCCTGGAGGAAGAGGCAAGGAGCTGTGAAAGACAAGAAGCTTGGGGAGCTCACTCAGGGCTCCCCTGTTCTTTGGCAGGTGACACAAGGCACAAAAGGAAAATATCAACCAGATACAGCAGTTTTCTTGCTCTTGGCACAATGGAAGGATGTAACATTTCCATAAGATATGTCCACCTTTATTACTGAGTTACTGCTCTGGAACTTCCTTTCTGTGCAAGGCATTTGAGGTGTTCTGGGAGGAGTGAGGGTTGTCGTAGGTTGAGAAGGAAGTGAGTTTTTT
>NW_024501105.1:774-864 GCF_017590055.1 Onychostruthus taczanowskii | reverse complement strand
TTTTTGATGATTTTGGGGCAATTTTTGAGGCGATTTTGGGGTCAATTGGGGCAATTTTTGTGGCGATTTTGGGGGCAATTTTTGGGGCAA
>NW_024501105.1:0-678 GCF_017590055.1 Onychostruthus taczanowskii | reverse complement strand
AATAAAATGAAAATGAAAATTAAAATTAAAAATAAAATGAAAATTAAAATTAAAATTAAAATTAAAAATGAAATTAAAATGAAAATGCAAATGAAAATGAAAATTAAAATTAAATGATTTTGGGGCAATTTTTGGGGCAACTTTCGATGATTTTGGGGCAATTTTTGGGGGAAATTTGGATGATTTTGAGGCAATTTTTGGGACAATTTTTGGGGCAATTTTGGATGATTTTGGGGCAATTTTTGGGGCGATTTTTGGGGTCAATTTTTGGGGCAATGTTTGGGGCAATTTTGGATGATTTTGGGGCAATTTTTGGGGCGATTTTGGGGCAATTTTTTGGGGCAATTTTTGGGGAGAATTTGGACGATTTTGGGGCAATTTTTGGGGCAACTTTGGATGATTTTGGGGCAATTTTTGGGGCAATTTTTGGGGCAATTTTTGGGGCAATTTTGGGGGCAATTTTTGGGGCAATTTTGGGGGCAATTTTTGGGGCAATTTTGGGGGCAATTTTTGGGGCAATTTTTGATGATTTTGGGGCAAATTTTGGGGCGATTTTGGGTCAATTTTTGGGTCAATTTTTGGGGCAATTTTGGATGATTTTAGGAGGAATTTTGAGGGAATTCAGGGCGAGTTACAGGACGATTTTGGGGAATTTTGGGGTGGAATTTTTTGGGTGAA
>NW_024501104.1:52018-57524 GCF_017590055.1 Onychostruthus taczanowskii | reverse complement strand
TTCCATGGTGTTTTCCCAGTGTTTTCCTCTTATTCTCCTGATGTTTCCTCATTTTTCTTCCATCACTTCCTCCTTGTTTCCCATGATTTCCCTGTTGTTTCCCATCACTCTCCCATCATTTCCTTGCTGCTCCCCAACTATTTCCCATAATTTCCCTGCTGTTTCCCCACTGTTCTCCCAGTGTTTTCCTGTTGTTTCCCACCATTCCCCTGCTGTTTCCCATCATTTCCCACCATTCTGCCATCATTTCCCCATTGTTTTCCATCATTTTCCTGCTGCTTCCCCATTGCTCTCCCAGTGTTTTCCATCATTTCCCACCATTCTGCCATCATTTCCTCGTTGTTCTCCATCACTTCCCTGTTGTTTCCCATCATTTCCCTGTTCTCCAACTATTTCCCATAATTTCCCTGATGTTTCCCTACTGCTCCCCCATCGTTTCCCAGCATTCTGCCATCATTTCCCCATTGTTCTCCTGTTATTTCCCCATTGTTCTCCCTTAGTTTCCCTGTTATTTCCCCATCACTTCCCTGTTATTTCCCCATCACTTCCCTGTTATTTCCCCACTCTTCTCCTGGTATTTTCCCATTGTTTCCCTGTTATTTCCCCATCATTTCCCTGCTATATCCCCACTGCTCTCCTGGTGTTTTCCCATTGTTTCCCTGTTATTTCCCCATCATTTCCTCATTGTTCCCCATCATTTCCCTGCTGTTTCCCCATCATTTCCCTGCTATTTCCCCATTGTTCTCCTGGTGTTTTCCCATTGTTTCCCTGTTATTTCCCCATCATTTCCTCATTGTTCCCCATCATTTCCCTGCTGTTTCCCCATCATTTCCCTGCTATTTCCCCATTGTTCTCCTGGTGTTTTCCCATTGTTTCCCTGTTATTTCCCCATCATTTCCTCATTGTTCCCCATCATTTCCCTGCTGTTTCCCCATCATTTCCCTGCTATTTCCCCATTGTTCTCCTGGTGTTTTCCCATTGTTTCCCTGTTATTTCCCCATCATTTCCTCATTGTTCCCCATCATTTCCCTGCTGTTTCCCCATCATTTCCCTGCTATTTCCCCATTGTTCTCCTGGTGTTTTCCCATTGTTTCCCTGTTATTTCCCCATCATTTCCTCATTGTTCCCCATCATTTCCCTGCTGTTTCCCCATCATTTCCCTGCTATTTCCCCATTGTTCTCCTGGTGTTTTCCCATTGTTTCCCTGTTATTTCCCCATCATTTCCTCATTGTTCCCCATCATTTCCCTGCTGTTTCCCCATCATTTCCCTGCTATTTCCCCATTGTTCTCCTGGTGTTTTCCCATTGTTTCCCTGTTATTTCCCCATCATTTCCTCATTGTTCCCCATCATTTCCCTGCTGTTTCCCCATCATTTCCCTGCTATTTCCCCATTGTTCTCCTGGTGTTTTCCCATTGTTTCCCTGTTATTTCCCCATCATTTCCTCATTGTTCCCCATCATTTCCCTGCTGTTTCCCCATCATTTCCCTGCTATTTCCCCATTGTTCTCCTGGTGTTTTCCCATTGTTTCCCTGTTATTTCCCCATCATTTCCTCATTGTTCCCCATCATTTCCCTGCTGTTTCCCCATCATTTCCCTGCTATTTCCCCATTGTTCTCCTGGTGTTTTCCCATTGTTTCCCTGTTATTTCCCCATCATTTCCTCATTGTTCCCCATCATTTCCCTGCTGTTTCCCCATCATTTCCCTGCTATTTCCCCATTGTTCTCCTGGTGTTTTCCCATTGTTTCCCTGTTATTTCCCCATCATTTCCTCATTGTTCCCCATCATTTCCCTGCTGTTTCCCCATCATTTCCCTGCTATTTCCCCATTGTTCTCCTGGTGTTTTCCCATTGTTTCCCTGTTATTTCCCCATCATTTCCTCATTGTTCCCCATCATTTCCCTGCTGTTTCCCCATCATTTCCCTGCTATTTCCCCATTGTTCTCCTGGTGTTTTCCCATTGTTTCCCTGTTATTTCCCCATCATTTCCTCATTGTTCCCCATCATTTCCCTGCTGTTTCCCCATCATTTCCCTGCTATTTCCCCATTGTTCTCCTGGTGTTTTCCCATTGTTTCCCTGTTATTTCCCCATCATTTCCTCATTGTTCCCCATCATTTCCCTGCTGTTTCCCCATCATTTCCCTGCTATTTCCCCATTGTTCTCCTGGTGTTTTCCCATTGTTTCCCTGTTATTTCCCCATCATTTCCTCATTGTTCCCCATCATTTCCCTGCTGTTTCCCCATCATTTCCCTGCTATTTCCCCATTGTTCTCCTGGTGTTTTCCCATTGTTTCCCTGTTATTTCCCCATCATTTCCTCATTGTTCCCCATCATTTCCCTGCTGTTTCCCCATCATTTCCCTGCTATTTCCCCATTGTTCTCCTGGTGTTTTCCCATTGTTTCCCTGTTATTTCCCCATCATTTCCTCATTGTTCCCCATCATTTCCCTGCTGTTTCCCCATCATTTCCCTGCTATTTCCCCATTGTTCTCCTGGTGTTTTCCCATTGTTTCCCTGTTATTTCCCCATCATTTCCTCATTGTTCCCCATCATTTCCCTGCTGTTTCCCCATCATTTCCCTGCTATTTCCCCATTGTTCTCCTGGTGTTTTCCCATTGTTTCCCTGTTATTTCCCCATCATTTCCTCATTGTTCCCCATCATTTCCCTGCTGTTTCCCCATCATTTCCCTGCTATTTCCCCATTGTTCTCCTGGTGTTTTCCCATTGTTTCCCTGTTATTTCCCCATCATTTCCTCATTGTTCCCCATCATTTCCCTGCTGTTTCCCCATCATTTCCCTGCTATTTCCCCATTGTTCTCCTGGTGTTTTCCCATTGTTTCCCTGTTATTTCCCCATCATTTCCTCATTGTTCCCCATCATTTCCCTGCTGTTTCCCCATCATTTCCCTGCTATTTCCCCATTGTTCTCCTGGTGTTTTCCCATTGTTTCCCTGTTATTTCCCCATCATTTCCTCATTGTTCCCCATCATTTCCCTGCTGTTTCCCCATCATTTCCCTGCTATTTCCCCATTGTTCTCCTGGTGTTTTCCCATTGTTTCCCTGTTATTTCCCCATCATTTCCTCATTGTTCCCCATCATTTCCCTGCTGTTTCCCCATCATTTCCCTGCTATTTCCCCATTGTTCTCCTGGTGTTTTCCCATTGTTTCCCTGTTATTTCCCCATCATTTCCTCATTGTTCCCCATCATTTCCCTGCTGTTTCCCCATCATTTCCCTGCTATTTCCCCATTGTTCTCCTGGTGTTTTCCCATTGTTTCCCTGTTATTTCCCCATCATTTCCTCATTGTTCCCCATCATTTCCCTGCTGTTTCCCCATCATTTCCCTGCTATTTCCCCATTGTTCTCCTGGTGTTTTCCCATTGTTTCCCTGTTATTTCCCCATCATTTCCTCATTGTTCCCCATCATTTCCCTGCTGTTTCCCCATCATTTCCCTGCTATTTCCCCATTGTTCTCCTGGTGTTTTCCCATTGTTTCCCTGTTATTTCCCCATCATTTCCTCATTGTTCCCCATCATTTCCCTGCTGTTTCCCCACTGCTCTCCTGGTGTTTTCCCCTCGTTTCCCTGTTGTTCCCCACCACTCCCCCACCATCCCCCGCCGCTCCCGGCGTTTTCCCGGTGCCGTTCCCGGTGCCGTACCGGGCCCGCGGTGCCGTTTCTCCATCCAGATGTAGCAGTTGCTCTGGGCCACGCCGGTCTGCGAGTCCAGGAAGGGCAGGCGCACGCTGCGCTCGGCGCAGAGCCGCGCGTTGTAGCTGTGGCACTGCTCCATGGCGTCCCGGTAGTACTGCTCGCCCAGCCTGCAACGGCACCGGGAACGGCACAGGGAATGGCAGGGATCAGTGCCGGGAATGGCAGGGATTGGCACTGGGAATGGCACCGGGAACGGCACAGGGAATGGCAGGGATCAGTGCCGGGAATGGCACCAGGAATGGCACTGGGAATGGCACCGGGAATGGCACCGGGAACAGCAGGGATTGGCATCGGGAATGGTACTGGGAATGGCACAGGGAATGGCAGGGATCAGTGCTGGGAATGGTACTGGGAATGGCAGGGATTGGCATCGGGAATGGCACCAGGAATGGCACCGGGAATGGCACCAGGAACAGCAGGGATTGGCACTGGGAATGGCAGGGATTGGCACCGGGAATGGCACCGGGAATGGCACCGGGAACGGCACAGGGAATGGCAGGGATCAGTGCCGGGAATGGCACCAGGAATGGCACCGGGAATGGCACTGGGAATGGCACCGGGAATGGCACTGGGAATGGCACCGGGAATGGCAGGGATCAGTGCTGGGAATGGCACTGGGAATGGCAGGAAATAGCACAGGGAATGGCACCGGGAATGGCAGGGATCAGTGCTGGGAATGGCACCGGGAATGGGGTAATGGGGAACCTCTCAGAGATGCCAGGGACACCAGGAGAATGTCAGGGATATAACTGGAGAGACTCAGGATAAAATCCTGGAGGATATCAGGGATAAACCTGGAAACCCCGAGGGATAAAATCCTGGAGAATATTAGGGATGAACTTGGAAACTCTCAGAGATGAACCTGGAAACCCCGAGGAATAAACCTGGAAACCCTCAGGGATAAACCTGGAAATCCTCAGGGATGAACCTGGAAACCCAGAGGGATAAAAGCGCCCAACTTCCCATTCCTTGGCTTCTCCAGGATGATCTCCCAGGGGTGGGAAGGGAAGGGCAGGAAGGGAAGAGATGGAGCAAAGGAAAATACAGAGATTTACAGGAAACACAGGGATTTAGAGCGAAATACAGCAATACACAGAGAGAAACACAGGGATTTAAAGAGAAATACAAGGAATTAGAGGGAAGCGCAGGAATATACAGGGAAATGCGGGGATTTCAAGGAAGATGCAGGGATTTTGAGGGAAATATGAGAATTTTGAGGGAAGGCTCCCCCTCAGCTCGGCCTCCACAGGACACTCTGGCCGGGATGCACAGGGAAGTAGTGAACAGGGAATGTACAGGGATATTAAGGGATATTCGGGGATATTCAGGGATATTCAAGGATGCACAGGGAATTTCCAGGGACACAAGAGATGTGTTGGGATGACTCCCCCGTCCTTGGCCCCTACAGGACGCTCGCACACGGCAGTTTAGGGATACGTGAGGGAGCACAGGGATACAATACAGGGAATTTCACAGGGATGAACCCCCCGGCTTTGCCCTCTCCAGGACCCTCTCAGGGCCTCACCTGGGGGACCCCCCCCGGGCCCTCCCAGGCTCTCCCCCCCTCAAATCTCTGCGGCCCTCCCGGTGCTGGGGGAGATTTTGGGGTGTCCTCAACGTCCCCCTCAGCAAAGTTCACCGCGAACAATGCGCGCGTGTCGCTTCCTCCCCCCCCCCTCCCCGCCCATTTGGTCCCGTCCGGCGCGCGGGGGCGAAGGGGGGGCCCCGCTTCCCGCACCCGGCCGGGCCGCACCATTCCCGCGCCGCAGGGGGAGACCGGGGAAGCGGGGGGGGGGG
>NW_024501104.1:42845-51721 GCF_017590055.1 Onychostruthus taczanowskii | reverse complement strand
CCGGGGGGGGGGACCGGGGGAGGGGGGGGGGGGGGGAACCCGCACTCACAGCTTGACCACATTCTGAACCACCGCCGCCATCTTGGCTCCGCCGCCGGGGCGCCGCGCGGCGCGTGCGCGGAGGGAGGGGCGGGAGGGGCGGGGAGAGGGAGGAGGAGGAAGAGGGAGAGGGATGGAGGGAGGAGGAGGAGGAGCGGGGAGAGGGAAGGGTGGAGAAAGGGGAGGCGGAGGGAGAGGGAGGAGAGGGAGGACCGGGGGAAGGGAGCGTGGAGTCCTCCCGGCCGCTGGGCGGCGCTGTGCGCCGCGCGCGTGCGCGGGGAAAAAGGCGGGAAAAGGGGGAGTTGTGGGGGGGGGGCGAAAGTCTGAGGGGAAAAATGGCGGGAAAAGGATCTGAGGGGAAAAATGCACAGAAAAGGGGAAAATCCGGGAGAAAGGGACGGAAGAAGGTACGGGGAGAAAGGGAGGGCATGGGGATGAAGGAGGGAGGCAGAATGGGGGATATGGGGCGAGAAAAGGGGGAGATGGAGGGGGGAGACTGGGGGAAAATGATGGGAGAATGAGTGACAAGATGGGGGGAGGATGAGGGAAAAAATGGGAGAGAACAAGGCAGGAGAATGAGGGGGAAATGGACAGAAAGCAGGGGGAAATGATGGCAGAGGTTGAGGGGGTTTATCCTGGAAAAAGGAGGTTTTAGAGACCCATTGTTCCCTCCAATTCCCTGGAATGAGGCTGGGGCTGAGACCCCTTCTCCCGATGGATAAAACAAGAGGGAACAGCCTCGAGTTGTATCTGGGGAGGTTTAGTGAGGAAAACTCCTGGAAAGGGTTTGTCCCACCCTGAGATGCGGAATTGGTATCCTGGAATTATCCCAAAAAAAGCCTGGATGTGGCACATGGGAACACCGTTCAGGGGTGACCAGGTTGGATTCGATGATCTTTTTCAACCTCAACCTTTCCATGGAAATGGGTGAAAAGATGGAGAATGGGAAGGGAAATGAGGAAGGGAAGGGACGGAGGAGGTTTGGGGGATAAAATGGAAGGAGGGGTGAGGGTTGGGAGGGAAATGAGGGATAAATTGGGGAAATGAATAAACAAGGGCTAGGAGAGAGTGAAATTAGGGATTAGTGAGGATGGATCCCTCTGATCCCAAATCTCCCCAGATTCCTTATGTGTCTTCATCCCCAAAAATTCCCATTTTTGAGCTCTTTTCCCTTTTTATCAAACCTGAATTAACCAAGTATCCCCAAATTCATCCCCCAGGACAGAGGTCACCCACAGACCCCCATGGCGAGCGTGGTTTGGTGTCAGCTTCCAGGTGAGTTCCTCACTTCCAGGTGAATTCCTCACTTCCAGATGAGTTCCTCACTTCCAGGTGAGTTCCTCTCTCTTTTTCCTCATTACTTCCACATCCCACCTGTGTTTTTTTCCCTGTTTGTTGAGAATTCGCCTTTTTCCCCGAAGGTCACCCCCTGGGCAAACCTTCCTCCCTCCTCCTCCTCCTCCTCCTCCTCCTCCTCCTGGTAATCCCAGGCCGGCTGTTGCTGGCGCTCATCCCCGGCTCCGTTCCCGGCTCCGGCCACGCCGGGGGGTCAAGCACTGACCGCTGGCGTGGGCGGCGTTAATCCGCTGCCCGGAAATCCCGGGATAACGAGGAAGTTGGGAGGGAGGCCTGTGCCCCTGCTGGGGTTAATTAACGATTCCATCCTTGATTGATTCCGGGATAAACTCCCCAAAAAAGGGAGGGGAGTGGGCGCTGAGTCACGGCGGCTTCGGATGACTCAAATTCTTGGAACTGGGAGTAAATCAGCAAGTTTGGCAACAGTGGTTTGCATAAATCGTTAATTTGGGGACTGATTAATTACGGCAGAAGTGAAGGAGGCTCCAGTGCTGTGGAAAGGGATCCCAAATGATTTATTCATGAATTAATAATTAAGGAATTTGGGTTTTTTGCAGGAGATGAGATTGGGGGAAAAAAACATTTCAGGGATAAAGTGATGTTTGGGATAATTTCAGGGATAATAACAATAATCTTGGGGATAATTTTAGGGGTTTATAGCAAGGGCGTTTATATTAGGGAAGAAAGGAAGGAGGAGAGAGGTGAGAAAAGCAAAATCACCTTTTAATGGTTAAAAAATCCCCCAAATTTGGCAAATTGAAGGAGCTTTTCCAGGACTGGAGCACGGGGGGATGAGTGGGAGGAGAACAGAAAGGAGTGGACGAGGTCCCAAATCAAAGCTGGAACACCCCAAAATTCAGCCCTGAGTTGTGGAAGGGAAAAAAATGAGGGAGAAAAGGAACAAAAAGGAAAAAAAAAGGGGATTTTGGCTGATTTTGATATTTCGAAACAGCTCCGACAGCAACGGTTTCGCAATTCCTGGGCTGAGGTGGGGCACAAACAGCTCCATCTTTAAATCACTGATTAGGGTGGGTGGAACCCAGGAAAATTGGGGTGAAATCCAGGGAAAAAAGTCCATCCACGTTGTCCCAACCCAGCCCATGTTGGAAAGCCCCCAAAGCACAGAAACCCGCCCAAAATGAGCCGTTCTGGGCCCGTTTCCCTTCACGTTGTTTCTCTGAGCAGCAGCTGTGGTGTGTTTGTGGGACAGGAGGGGACACGGAGCCACATTCCCATCCCAATCTCTGGGGTCAATTAATCACAAACGTCCCTGGGGTTAATTAATCACAAATGAGGCTCTGAAACGGCTGGAATTGGGTTGGGGAGGAAAAATCCCAAAATAAATAAAACGTGGACAGAGTGTGGGGGGAGAAAAGAGTTTAGAGCAGGGAAAGGTTGGACCAAATAGAAATTAAACCTGATCGAGCCTAACTAGCCTCAGTTTGTTGCTTATTTTACAGATGAAAACCTTGGGAAATGGGTTTATCCCCAAATTCTGGGTGTTTGCACCAAAAGTGGTTCGGGTTTACTGACGCACAGGGGGAGGGGAAGGAAGAGGCAGGACAAGGGTTCGTTAACGAGAATCTAATGAGTCATTAGTCAGATAATCTAAATTAGACTCGTTAGGCAATGAGGAACAGCACCGGGGTCAGGAGGGGCCGCGACTCCGCCCTGGGGGGATCCAGCTCTGGGCTCAAACTGCCAGAAATCGGTGAAAGGGTGGAATTGGTGACAGGAGCCTGGACGAGGAGGCCCCGCTGGTCCCACCCTGGCTCCTCCACCAGCAGCGTTTCCAGAGGGGTTCTTGTCCCTATTCCCCAAAATCCAGCTGGAATTCCCCTCAGCATTCCCTGCTCCCACTCCACCCAAACCGTCCGCGACGGATCCGTCCGTGCCAGGATCCACCTGCAGCTCACGTTGGGATTTTTGGTTGGTTTTGCATCTCCTCGACCATTTCCGGTTCGGCCCCAGAGGGGTTTTTGGCCCCTCCTTGGATTGAGTTCCTAGAACAAGAGCTCCGTTGGGAGATCCCGGCTCCTCCACGCGGAGTTTTGGCTTCTCCACAGGGACACAGAGCCCGGTGGAGATTTCCCAGTGGAAGTTTCCCCCTCTGTGGGATTTCCAAAGGATTTCATGGAGGAGAAGTTGAGGTGACAGCGCCGTGACGGTTCAGGAGGTTCAGAGCCGTGGAGAACAAACCCCCGCTGTCCCCCCGAATCCTCCTGGCTGGAATCTTTGGGAATTCATCCCGTGGGGTTTCCCGTGGTCAGCTCGGGCACTGAGGAGGCCGGGAGAGCTCGTGGGGTCACTCCGCTTCTCCCCCGAGGCCAAACCCTCACCCGGCGCGAGGAAACGCGAGCTGGAATCCGAGAGCCACACCCGAAAACCGCCCAAAATCCTCATCCTCATCCTCACCGTCCATTTCCCAACGCCTTCCTCACGTCAGGATCTCCGGCCGGGCGCCGGCGCCGCGCTCGGCCTGGTGCCTGTCCATGACCTGCAGCACGTCCTCCAGGATGGACGGCCCCAGGTCCACGTGCAGGGACAGCAGGGACCCGGCGTGCGACAGGAAGGGCTCGGCCTCGCCGTTGGCGGCCAGCCGGGGGCACGGCGACCTTCAGCAGCGGCGACGGCGCCGCGGCCGCCTCGCCGCCCGACATGGTGGCCGCGCGCGAGAACTCGAACGGCGCCGCCTCGGCGCCGCGGTCGCCGGCGTCGCCACGAGGCAGCAGGTGGAACTTGCCCTGCAGGAAGGAGACGTCCCCGAACGTGTCGCTCTCGCCGCCGCTGCCCACGTGGATGGTGTGGCGGAAGTCGCCCAGCGGAGGGCTGATCATGTCCGAGGACAGGATGTCCCGCAGCTTCTCCTTCTTGCCCTTGCGGCTGCCTCTCTTCAGGTAGATCGGCACCTTGGCGGACATGGCGGGCTCACGACAGCCTGGGGAGGGACGGGGAGAAGGGGAACGCTCAGCGCTGACGCGCCAGGAGCATCCTCACCCTCGGGAATGAACCGCGGACCTTCCCACCCGAAGGAGCAGCCGGGCTGGGAGGGAAATGCGGAGGATTTGGGTTTTTAGGGAGGAGTCGGGCAGTGGAGTTGGAGGTCAGGAGAGCAGAGTGCTGGGAAGAGGCGTTTTTAACCCAAAAGGGATTTTCTCACCCTGATCTGCTCTCTGCTCGGCCCCACCCAGCTCAGCTGAAATAAAAACTAGAGATTTTGGAGATTTGGGGCCAGAAGGGGAAGGAAGTTGGGGTTTCCCCTGTTTCAGCGGTGAACTCAGTTCAGCCATCAGATCTGGGCCGGGTTTTCCAGCTCTGGGGGGAAATGAGGCAAAAATGGGAATTTTTTTGGTGCCATGAATGCGTCCAGCTTGAGGATTCGCCTCAGTGGGAGGGAAAAAGGGATGGAACTGGTTTGGGTTCCCCTGGAAATTCACCCTTATCGTGAATTTCCAGGGGAAAAAAATTCCATCCATCCCTGTTTTTGTAAACGCGGCGCCGCCGGCAAGGACAGAGCAGCGAGGGATTTAGGGACGGGCTGGGATGCCCTGAGGGGCCTCTCCCTGCCGGAATTTCGATCCAAAAAAGTCCCGGGAGGATTCATCCCTAAAAAAACAACAACAACACCAACGCCCCGAGGGATGGAAAATCCCAATTCCCCTTCACCTCTCCAAACCTCGCTGCTGCTGCTGCTGCCCGCCCCTTCCCTGCTTGGGGGAATATTCCCTCAGAATTCCCTGCTTTTGGGGAGTATTCCCTTACTATCCCCCATTTTTAGGGAATATTCTCTTATAATCCCTTGGTTTTAGGGAATATTCCCTTATTATCCCATTTTTAGGGAACAGACCCCCATTTTTAGGGAATACTCTCTCATTATCCCATATTTTCAGGAACTATTCCCTTATCATCTCCTGTATTTAGGAAATACTCCTTTATTATCCTGTTTTCATGGAATTCTCCCCCGTTTTCATGGAATTCTCCCCATTCTCCCCCCTTTTCATGGAATTCTCCCCATTCTCCCCCCTTTTCATGGAATTCTCCCCCATTTTCATGGAATTCTCCCCATTCTCCCCCCTTTTCATGGAATTCTCCCCCGTTTTCATGGAATGCTCCCCATTCTCCTGTTTTCATGGAATTCTGCCCCATTATCCCCCGTTTTTATGGAATTCTCCCCCATTTTCATGGAATTCTCCCCCGTTTTCATGGAATTCTCCCCATTCTCCCCCGTTTTCATGGAATTCTCCCCATTCTCCCCCGTTTTCATGGAATTCTCCCCATTCTCCCCCGTTTTCATGGAATTCTCCCCATTCTCCCCCGTTTTCATGGAATTCTCCCCATTCTCCCCCGTTTTCATGGAATTCTCCCCATTCTCCCCCGTTTTCATGGAATTCTCCCCATTCTCCCCCGTTTTCATGGAATTCTCCCCATTCTCCCCCGTTTTCATGGAATTCTCCCCATTCTCCCCCGTTTTCATGGAATTCTCCCCATTCTCCCCCGTTTTCATGGAATTCTCCCCATTCTCCCCCTTTTCCATGGAATTCTCCCCCGTTTTCATGGAATGCTCCCCATTCTCCCCCTTTTCCATGGAATTCTCCCCCGTTTTCATGGAATTCTCCCCATTCTGCCCCTTTTCCATGGAATTCTCCCCCGTTTTCCCCCGAATCCCCGTTACCGACCGGCGCCGGCGCCGCTCCCGAGGCCGCCGGGGGAGGGAGGGGAGAGGATCCCGGGGCGATCCCGGGGCGATCCCGGGGATCGGGGCAGGCCCCGGCCCCGGCCCCGGCCCCGTCCCGGCAGGAGAATCCTGACGGTGCAGAATGCAGCGCCGCTAATCCCGGGATTACCGCGGCACCGAGGGACGGGAGGGGGCGGCGGCGCCGGGCTGGCGACAGCGACAGCGACAGGGAATCCTCCTTTGGGATCGGGATCGCCACCGGGGCCGTCGGGAGTGGGGGGATTGTAGGGGGAAAAGCGGGGGGAAAGTGAAACTGGAAGGAAAAAAGCGGGGCTGTAGGGAAAAAAATGGATTTATGGGAGGGGAAATTTGTGGGGGAAAGAAGGGGATTCGGAGGGAATAAGGGGGATTTGGAGGGGGAAAAGGCTCTGAAATGTGAATTCCCAGGTGAGGCTGAGGATGATGATGATGATGGGGATGAACATCCCGGAGCTGTCGGTGCCCCGGGATCCTTCTCCTCCTGGAAATCCCTTTTCCCACCCCAAAGTGCCCTCCCTGACCTCAGTCCCTCCCCCCCCGCGGCTGCTCCCGCTCGGCTGGGCCGGGACAAAGCCCCGGGAAAAGCCGGGAATGTTCCAGGAGCTGAATTCCCTTTGTGCTGGGAGAGGGAAATGCCGGGAATGGGGGCGATTCCATCCCCAAAATCCCCAAATCCCCTCCTCGCGGCGCTCCCCGTCCCTGCAGGGAGATCCCAAACAGGTAGAAAATGGGCTGGAAAAGGAGGAAAGCCACGAGGAAAACTCCAAGGAATAATTCATTTCCAGGAGTTTCCATCCCTGAAATCCCAGGAGAACCCAGGACACCCCCGAAGGAGGAGTCAGGAATGAAGAAAACAGGGAAAAAACAAGGAAAAAAGGGATGTTTTCCCCAGGATCCGAGGAGGAGGAGCTCCAGGAGACGCTCCCAGGACTCCGACCCTTGGAATCGCCTGAATCAGCAGATTCCATTCTCACGGAGAAAAATTTGAGGAATTTTTCCCTGTTTCCATCAATTCCAGCTCCAACAGAGGAAATCCTGTTCCTTTTCCTTCCTTTTTTTGTGATTTAGGGTGTGGACTGGGAGGAACTTGGGCTCTTTTTTTGCAAATTACAGGAAAATTTTGTTCCTTTTTCAGCGCTTTGGGCTTCAGCACATCCAGGTTTTTCATTTTCCACCTGTTCTTGGAAATTCAGGCTTCAGCTCAGGAAAAAATCGGGATTTTTTTGCCTCTTGCCACAAATTTACCCCTCACAACCTGGAAATTTCCTTCCTTTTCCACCTGGCTTTGGAAATTCCTACCTCAGTCTGAAATTTTCTGCCCATTTTCAGCCCCTTGAGCTTCAGGACCTCACCATTTTTACTTTTCCCTCAGTTTTTTCCGTAAAAATTCCAACTTCCTGCCCATTTCCAGCATTTTGGGCCCTGCCCCACAGAAATCTGGGATGTTTTTTAGCCAATTTTCAGGAATTTTGGCGCAGTCTGAGCAGCCCCGGTGTCCCCACGAGCAATCCCAACCACATTTTCCCCAAGTGGGGATTCGGGGATGGAATTAAATCTCCTTTTCCCATGGGAATGGCCCGAGGGAGGAGCAGCCTCCAAAACCTCCTCGGGTTCCTCCCATTCCTCCCTCCCGACCCATTCCAGCCTTTTTTTGGTGCCCGATTTCAATCCCCGCCTCCGGATTTGCCCCGGGATCGCTCCGGAGGATGGATTTTCCCAAAAAAAAAAAAGGATGGAAATGCCCAATTTCCCGGCGGTCCCGGAGCTGCAGGAGCCGGAGGGAGGAAGAGGAGCCCTTTGGGATGAAGGTCGTGGGGTGGTTTTTTTTTTTAGGGAATGGGGATTTTGGGACCCGTCCGTGAGATCCCACCCCGTTCTGGGCACGGGAAAAGCCGGAATTGGTTAAAATTGGTTAAAATTGGTTAAAAGCGGGAAAGAATTCCCCTCGTGCCGTCCCACCTCGGGAATCCAGCGGAGAGTCCGGGCCGGGGGCAGCGCAGCGGTGACAATTCCATGCCAGGGGACAGCCGGGGATCCTCCCTTTTCCCGGGAAAATCCCGATTTCGGGACAAGCCCAGGGGAAGCCGGAGGATTAGGAAGGAAGGAAGGAAAAAGTCTCGGCCTCGGCCACACCCCGACCCCTCCCGGTGCCAAAAAAATCCACGGGAAAAGCCAAAATGCAGGAAAAGCAGCAGCAGCTCCTCCGGACTGCTCCTCCCGGGCCGGAATTCCCGGGAAGCGGCGCAGGAGCCGCGCTGGGAGCGGCCGCAGGTCGGGGATGGGGTCGGAGTCCGCCCGGGCCGGGACACTCCTGGGAGCGGGGCTTGGAAATGCGGGGGGTCGGAAATCCGGGAGATCGGGAATCCGGGGGGTCGGAAATCCAAATCCGGGGGGTCGGGAATCCGGGAGTTTGGAAATCCGTGGGTTTGGAAATCCGGGGGGTCGGAAATCCGGGAGATCGGAAATCCGGGGGTTTGGAAATCCGTGGGTTTGGAAATCCGGGGGTTCAGGAATCCGAGAGTTCAGGAAATTCAGGGATTCGGAAATCCAGGGATTCTCCTGTTCGCAGGAAAGAACGCCCGGAAAGAGCCGGGCCGGGATCCGGGGCTGCTCCTGGGGAAAGCTCCGGGGCTGTTCCAGGGATCCGGGGGCTTTTCCAGGAGCTATTCCAGGGATCCAGGAGCTATTCCAGGGATCCGGGGCCGTTCCGGGGGCTATCCCAGGGTCCCAGGAGCTGTCCCGGGGATCCGGGGGCTTTTCCAGGAGC
>NW_024501104.1:41923-42761 GCF_017590055.1 Onychostruthus taczanowskii | reverse complement strand
GAGTTCGGGAATCCGGGGGGTCGGAAATCCGGGGGTCGGAAATCCGGGGGTTCAGGAATCCGGGAGTTTGGAAATCCGGGGGGTCGGAAATCCGGGGGTTCGGAAATCCGGGGGTTTGGAAATCCGGGGGTTCAGGAATCCGGGAGTTTGGAAATCCGGGGGGTCGGAAATCCGGGGGTTCAGGAATCCGGGAGTTTGGAAATCCGGGGGTTCAGGAATCCGGGAGTTTGGAAATCCGTGGGTTTGGAAATCCGGGGGGTCGGAAATCCGGGAGATCAGGAATCCGGGGGTTTGGAAATCCGTGGGTTTGGAAATCCGGGGGTTCAGGAATCCGAGAGTTCAGGAAATTCAGGGATTCTCCTGTTCGCAGGAAAAAACGCCCGGAAAGAGCCGGGCCGGGATCCGGGGCTGCTCCTGGGGAAAGCTCCGGGGCTGTTCCAGGGATCCGGGGGCTTTTCCAGGAGCTATTCCAGGGATCCGGGGGCTTTTCCAGGAGCTATTCCAGGGATCCAGGAGCTATTCCAGGGATCCGGGGCCGTTCCGGGGCTCCGCCGCCGCTCTAAGCCGGGAGCGGGCGGAGCCGGGGGTTCCAATTAAGCGCTGGTTTAATTAAGCCGGGAAGCGGGGGGGGCTGTGAGGGAAGGATCCGCGCTTTTTTCCCGGATCAAAGGAAGGAATCGCTGCTTTCCCTTTAAATCCGGGATGCGACAGCGCCGCGAGTGCGGCCGGGAGGGCAGGAAAAGCTGTGCCCGCCCTCCCCGCAGCATCCCGGGAATGCGAGCGGATCCTTCCCTTCCCTTCCCTTCCCTTCCCTTCCCTTCCCTTCCCTTCCCTTCCC